>NC_056733.1:1884859624-1885160412 GCF_019279795.1 Protopterus annectens | reverse complement strand
AAGGAGAAAAATTCCCAAAAAAAAACACAAATTTACAAGAGGGGCGGGCAGTTGCAAGGCCACTAAGATTAACACCAAAACAAAAACAGGCAGGGTGGGTGGGACTAACTGAAGAGCAGAGTGAAAACTTCCAGTTCAGTTAATATTCCTTCCACACAGTTAAAATCAATTTAAATACTGTATTTTTTGAAAAAAAAGAGCAGATAAATGTACTTAAATTCTCTTATACGTCCAGTTGAATATAGCAAGTTCTTAGCCGGCCAAAGCTGAGGTTTTTAAGCAGAAAATATTTCACACTGTACCACTTAAATAGGCAAGGACAGGAAATCAAATAATGTGACTACCCCCACACCTGTAATTACTAGCAAATAACAAAATTCAGCAAACACTGACTAACTTCCAGTTCAGCTAATATTCCTTCCACAGAGTTAAAATCAATTTAAATACTGTATTTTTTTGAAGAAAAAAAAAGAGCAGATAAAGGTACTTAAATTCTCTTATACGTCCAGTTGAATATAGCAAGTTCTTAGCCGGCCAAAGCTGAGGTTTTTAAGCTTTAATCTTGTATTTTATAAATTATTTTAATACATTTTTGCCAGCATCATTGGACATGAATTACAAACAATATTTCTTTTTATTCAGACTTGGCAAACACATGTGACCATAACATGTATTTGTATTTTTTTTATAAGACATTATGTGAATGTAGTGGATTGTCCAATAGCAATTGGGGTTTGTAATTGTGTCATAGTATTTAAATGGAAATGATGTTTTGTAGTAGTATCTGAGGAAGTGTTAGGACGAAAACGCAAACGTGTATAAGCAGCGTTCATTTGTTTTAATAAACTGTGATTTGTGATAACTTCTGCTCTTATTTGGCTGCTCGGATGGATAATAAATATAACCCTTATGTACTTCAAATAAAATTAATAATGATGCGGCACCTCTTATTTAACCAGATAATTAAGTAGATTATCAAGTCTGTGATTTTATCCAACACAATTTACTACGTGGCTGGAAATATATAAACCTTAGACCATTTGGCAATCTAAAAATATATATAAATATATACAAATACAATTTGCATGTAAAAAAAATCCACTGTAAAAATCATATTCTATTTCCATAACCTACTGTTAACAAATATTGCTTTTATCTTTCTAGACTTCTTCAGGTCTCTGTACAACCCTAAAAGCTATCTACTAAATTATTATTGTATAATTACTTAGTATTGTTATTACACATCATTTTGAATAAAGTGGAAAAAATAACAAAAGGAAAAAATGTATGATGATGGAAACAAAATACAGACTTAAATTAAAACTGATTTAACATGGTATTTAATACCAACTGGAAGAATAAAATAAAATTAGTCATGTAAACAATGTGGCAATTTTCTAAGTTCTGGTACACTTTTAAGTGAACAGTAGTAGAGTCCAGGCTTAATCTTTAATTGCCATATGAGTTCACGTTTCTGCAGCATATTAGGTATGTCTCCTTCAAGATCATACATGTATAAAAGATTCAGTATCTGGAATTTAAAACCTGTGTGTTTGTTATGAAGAGCAAGGTGTTTGGCTAGTGCATTATTTTTACATCCAGAGTGGATTTCTGTCAGATGACATGAAATCCTATGCTTAAGTTTATTTAAGGTCTTGCCCACATAAAATGCATCACATTCATTGCACTGTGACCTGTAAATTACTTTTGTAGTGTTACAGTCACCCCCTGCACTGGTCTTAATGATTTTCTTTAAATAAGGGCAAAAAAAAAAAATTATCACTTTGTTGTATAAATATACAAAATGTACAATTAGCTTCACATCTTTTAGTGTTTCTCTCATATGGTCTAGCTTTAAATTCAACAAAACTTCTAATGTTCCACAAAGATGTGGCCTGACAAGGGGCTGATAAAAAGCAAGCATTACATGTTTTTATCTGGCGATACATCCCACCAATTTGTTCGGTGCTACCACAAAGCAACATCAGACTCACTGAAGAATGGAATCCACTTTGTACAGGCACCTCTCACAAACACTGACTAAGCTAAATGGATCTTACCACCTACACTGGTGAGGATATTAAGAGTTTTGGGCACCTTTCTTGCACTCCAATTATTAAGACCTAATGTGGAGTTCCATATAAAAAGCAGATGAAGGTGAAAAGCTTTGGAACTTTTTAGCTGACAAAATGAGTGCTTCTTCAGTGGGCCCAGTGAATCTGTCACTCAGCTAGCAAGCCTTCAACAGTTGGACAGAAGCTGGGGAAAGCCTTCCTATTTCTAATATTTTATTAAGGAAAACTGGAGTTTTTGTTCTGTAAAAAAATGTACTGCATTGCCTTTCTAAGGGAAATGTCATATTGGTGTTTGTGCACACTCTAAGAAAGGTCATTTAGATTTTAAACTTGCATGCATTGGGGATGGATTATTGTAACTGTACTAGACTATTAGTGGTACCACAGAACCACCTGTTCTTTAGCGGTCACTTTACCAACTCGTCCAGGTTTTGCTACCCACTTTTTAGCATTCTTCCAGAGCTTACCTACAGAATAGCACTTAGGTTTTACCCTCCTTGCACAATAAACAAGTAACTTGTGAAGAATTCCGAGTCTGAGACCATCTGCATTGTTGTCTTAGCTGCTGGTAGGTGACTCTGCTGTGATCATTTGTTTTCCTCAGACCTCCATCTTTTTCTCTCCAGTCCTCTTGGTGCAACCTTCCATGCCACCAAAGACCAGGGGTATAGCCATGTTCTCTGTGATTGTAGGACTGCCCCTGGTGAGCAGGGGAGTGACACGTTTGTAGTGTCAGGGGAAAGAGGCAGGTGAACTGTCTTCACTTGGCCAGTACAGGTATATGTGGGAAAGTGGTCTACTGTGTCTAAAATGTTCACTTGTTTTACTAATTTTTTAAACCTAAAGAATTGGAGATGTATTCCACCACAAATACCTTGTCAGAAGTTCTAATGATATCATAACTATTATTTTTAAATGTGTCAGTAAGACCTAGTCCTAATAGGGGATTGTATAATGTCCCCCATCCTCTAAGACCATAGCTGCTATTTTCAGCAAACCATTCTTTCTGGGTAGCCCACAGAAATATAACATTTTCAAAAACGTTTGACAAGCTATTTGTGGTAGAATACAACTCCACTTCTTCAGGTATAAAAAAAACACGATAAAAGACAACTACAGCATTTTAAGAGAAATTAACATGTCTTGGAAAAAGTTGGACCTAGACCCAACTTTGTTTATAAAATGGAGAGAAACTTAAAAAATATATATACTAGAAAATTCAGGATACATGCAAGGTAATGGGTACAAAAAAAGTGTGGAGCATGTTCCCAGTTCAGTTTTATTCGTACTGACTGACGAATCATTTTGGACAACTTTAACCAAATCAAACTTTCCCTTTCTTTGGGGAACTGTAACACTAAAGGTGACTGGAATACTTGCAATGCTAAAAGCACTGTCCTCAGTTCTAGGACGTTGATATGCAAATTGGCCTCTAAGATGGACTAAGTGCCTTGGATTATCTTTCCCTGAAAATGCCCACATTCCCACCCCATCAAGGATGCATCCATGGTCACTAAGGTCTTGATCTTGGGCTGACGGGGGTGAAAAAGGGCAACTCCATAATTCTTCCTCTGGCTTCATCCACCAGTTCAGACCTTGCTTGCACTGATTTGTTATGTGGATTGGATAAGCCATCGGGTGTGTTAGCAGAGACCACAGTGACGCAAAGAGCCACTGAAGCAGCCTAATGTGAAACCTCGCCAGGGGAACTAGGGTTATTGTCACTGCCATTGATCCTATTAGTTTTAAGACTAAGCGAGCTGGTACTATGTCTTGAGAGAGTATCACTCGGAGCTGTGACCTAAACCTCTGAAGTCTGTGAAGAGGCAGAGCAACCACACAGGATATTGTGTTGAATATTGCTCAGATGAATTCTATGCTTTGAGTTGCTGTCAGTTTTGACTCTGTTTATTGCGATGCCTAAGTCTGCCAAATTTAGAATGTAGTATAAGGCATGAAGCAGCAGATGCCTGGTAGGGGCACAGTAAGGAGCCAGTTGTCTAAATATGGAAACACCTGGAATCCTTGTAGCCTCAGATGAGCTCCTACCACTGCCATGCATTTGGTGAACACACTGGAGGTTGTGGTGAGACCAAAGGGCAGTGCGTGAAATTGGTAAGGACTGGCTCCCAGCCAGAAGTGGAAGTATCTTCTGGAGCACTTGTCCATTTTTATGTGGTAATATGCATTCTAAAGAAACAGAAGGATAGACTGAACCGTGACCATTTTGTCTGTTGGACAAACTTGTTCAAGACACTGAGGTCAAGAATCTGCCTCCAGTCCTCTGTCCTTCCTGGCATTAAAATGAATCTTGAGTAAACTCCAGATCCTATCTGGTCTGATGGGACTGTTTGGATGATTCTTTTTTGAAGAAGTTTTTGAATTTCTTGAACTGCTGCATCCCTCTAACTGGGTAGGACATTGGGGATTTGGCCTTTGTGACCTTGAACAAAGATTAAAGGGGATATGGTAACCTCTGGTTATTATCTTCTGCACCCAAGAATCTGATGTTATTGAGAGCCAGGCTAAGTGGTGCAGAGACACTTCCCCTGACTGCCTACAGAGGTAAGCAATCGGGCCGCTCCTCAGGAGCGCTGATAGGGTTGGCCAGAGAAAGAATTTCTGGAACCCTGGTTATGTGGGTCCCCCTCTGGCATGGGAGGCTGTCTTCCTGATGAGTCCCCCCCCCCACTCTGGGGAAAAAACTTGCCATGTGTGTCCCAAAAAGTCCCTTGGGACTTCCTGAACCACATCTTCCCACTCCTCTGATTCCTGGAATAGGGTTGCTGAGGAGTGGAAAAACGTATGACCACAGCAGACAGGGTCTTTCCATTCTTTTCACACCTGGCTAAAGTGTCTAACTTTTGGGCCAAACAATGAGGAAGCGTCAACAGGAGCATTAACGAAAGAAGACTTGAAGGGGTCTGCGAAGTCAGACAAGCACATTCTGGTGTGACGTCTCATGACAACACCTGCACGTGCTGCTCTGGCCGCCACTTTGGTTGTATGTGCAATGAAGTGCATGGAGGAGTTACAGATAGATTATAAGGTCGCAAGCTGGGAGGCAACATTGTCACGTACTTCATCAGACACTGCTCCTGCTAGGGTTCCTGAGAGTTCAGTGATCAGGTCCTTAGAAGACGGGCAAAATGTGCCAAAAATTTCAACAATCGCATGGCAAAGGTCGTTGAAACATAAACCCACTTCCCTAATCTGTCCAATGTCTGAGACTCTCAGTTTGCAGGATGGACAGTAGGACTGCGAGCTCCTCCTTTGTGGCCGCCACTGCCACCACCATAGCGTCTACAGCTAAACCCTTGGACCAGTGGGGGTGATCCTCGGGGGGGGGGGGGATTTTTGTCGGGTCTCCGGGGCCTTCGAAGCACGCTGCACGATGAGCTTGACTAGCTCATCTGCAGGAGGGGTCACCCAGGACGTAGAAAGTTGGACACGGAAAGCCTGCAAGAGAGATTCGTTGGAGGAAGGGTTGGTAGGCTTCCCGTCATCCCTCTCCAAAGAAGACATCTTCAGGGGGTGACCATGTGGACCCTTCCCCTTCATAGTTGTCTGTCTCCTCGGTGAGAGATTCTTCCGGAGAATCTTAAAGGGTGGGTCATCAGGGGGAGGTCTGAAGAGAGAGTACCCTGCAGTAGGGTATCTTGCTGCTCCCATGCCCGTAGTAGACTGACAGCTGCAAACCAGACAACACATAGATATGACATTCTGATGTCAATGGTGCCAACTGTGAGCCTGCTGAGGCGAGCGCTCTCTCCATAATCTGAAAGGCAGGCCCACCTGAAGAGGGATGGGAACCTGGAACCAAGAGAGACAACCTCGGAACCGGGGTCACACCCTGCTCCAATGAGCTAGCCCCCAGAGAAGGAGCTGCGAGAGGGCTCAGAACTGTCAAAGCTACCAGAACCGTAGACAGCGTGGACAGTGGAAACAACTGGTGCCGTACTAGGGATTCCAAAGCAGACAGCCAAGTCACGGACTCATGCGTGGGTTTCTCCGACTGAGCAGAGGTCCACAGACTGGGTTCCAGTACCAAGGTGAGATCCACCATTGGTACCAAAGAAGTTGGCACCAGGAGAGCTGTTGGCGTCAAAGGCTCCAAATCATGCAGGGAGGTCGAAGAAGGAAGATAAGTTGGAGTCTGTGGAGAAAAAACCTTGGCTCTGGGAAGGAGGTCCTAGATGGGGTTGGAATACCTCTGGCCACCAAGAGCTGAGGTACCAGTCTAACTACATTAAGCTCCGAAAGGCTCCTGGTGGAACAAATAGACATCCCAGAGGGAGATTCTGGGCGATCAATAAAGGGACTAAGCTTATGGCCAATAACGTGGTCAATGAACGGGGAATATTGAGTCCTGGGTAGGGTTTCAACCTTCGGCACCATACCAGACAATTGTGTTGGGGTGGAAGTGACCTAACAAGTTTTGTAGGGGAAACTATTATTGGTGCCAAGAGGGTCTGAGGTATCATGGCAACTTTAGTCGGTTCCGTGGAAAGGGCCGTGGACTCTGGTGCTAATTTCGGTTTAGGCTTTGGTTCCGTGGAAACCTGGCCTTTAGACTATTTTGGTTCATGGCACTGAGGAGATACTGCAAAAGAGTGGCTCCTCTTTTTAGACTCTTTCTTAGGAGGTTTGGACACCTCTGCCTCAAACAAAGCCTCCGAAAAGGTTTTTTTTTAATAACCCTTTTAAGATCAATTTGTTTTTACGTTCTGCCAGGGTGCAGGCACTAAATTCCCTACAGAGCTCACAGGGAGGCTGTATTTGTAATTACGGGATTCCTAAGCAGTACACGCAGGAAAGATGCCCGTCGGAGTTGGGCATCTTCCTGCCACATTTGTCACATTGTTTAAAACCTGGGACACCTTTTTTTGTCAGCCATATCCGATAAATCACAAGAGTGAACAGTTGTTCACGCAATCATACATGCATGCACAATAACGTGAAAAAACAGGATAAGTTAAAGATTTTTTTTTAAGCATACCAACAGTAGCACAAGAAACACCCACAAGGGTAAAGAAAAGAAGGCAGAAGGGAAAGAATACTAACAATGTTATTTAAGAGTTACCAGAGAGAAAGGAGTGGCCTGTAACAACTATGGAGAGGAAAACATTACTAAAAGGTAAAAAGATAAAGTAACACACATATACATGTACTAATTTAGTAGTATATATAAAGCGACCAAGAAATATCAATAGGGGAGCTACAACAAGGAAGAAATATCTAGAAATACAACAAAAAATAACACACTTAGCTTGAGAGCATGGTCTGATGTGTCTTGAGACTATGTGGCAAACGAGATCTGAAGGGAAGAGAAGCACTATGGGTAACCTTAGCTGGAGAGTTTTCTGGCTGGCGTGAGCTTGTTACAACAGCCGAATCGGTTCCGAGGAGGGAACCAAAACCCAAATGTCATGAATGAATGAAGACTGACATCATCAGATGAAGAGTTTTCAAAATGACCTGCACTGCAGTGTGATCATCAACTAAACAGGACGGTGGATAGCTCGAAAGAACAGTAGCATGACTTATTTAATGACATCACTCAAGCCTATGATCTTACTACAAAAGCAAGCTGTAAACAAACAAGCATTTGTGTAACTGACAGAATTTGCAACCATATGTTCCTGCTCCTCCATGCCTCTGAATAGGACTGTGACAATAGGAGGTACTTCCAGCTATGCCAGGAGAAGTACTGCAGTGGAGGTGTAACATATGCCAGGAGAAGTAGGGCAGTGGATGTGTAACATATGCCAGCACAGCTAGCTTGAATTTAGTAAAGAATTATATGTTACTTGAATATCAAACTGATTTGTACAGGTGCTTGTGTTGAAAATTTGTAAAGTTGCTTGTGCTAAAAAATCTATCAACAGTGTGCCCTGCTGAAAAGAAAAAGTACATGCATTATTGTAACTGTTTTAAATGTATATATTGTAACAGAGGATACTGGAAGAGTACAGGTTAATCTCAATCCACCAGGCTTTGAGAAATAGTAAGAAAATTAAATTACTGGCCCTAGGCCATAAAGATGTTTTCTCACATTTTTGAATGCAGTTGGAGAAAGTCTGTACTAGAAAGCTTCCTGGATTGTCTTTGGGGTGAACTAACTGCTACTCTGAAAGGGTGGAGGTCGGAAGTTGTTTTATGACTTCCAGGAGTTGCAGTAAATCTTAGCAAGGCTCTCTGTATGTGTATTACTGACACCTATGTGGTAAATCCTGACAGCTTCTAGCAATGGGGGTTGCATGGGAACCAGAAGTCAAATGACCAGATGTATGTGATGTTCTTCTGTATTATTTTATTTATTATTTAATTTGCAGTTTGTTTTCCAGGATAGTCCACTGGGCTACAAGGAGCCCATTTTCAATGGAGTCCTGGGGAGAAAAGCTCCAGAGAAATACAAATGCATAGTAGAGAAAGAGCACAAATCCATGATATATTTTGTATAGTACAAACCCATATTGCATAATTCAAATAAATGTTACATAATACAGAAATAAAAAAAATATTTTCATTAGGAAAATTACATTAGGTTAATTCAGCAAGTAGTTTTCTTTTTTTTTTTTTTGGGAATTGCAATGAGGTAATTTTTTAGTCATTGGTCGAATATGTCCCAAGGGATGTAAAACTTTAGGAGGTACTGACAGGCAACAAAGTTTAGAAAGTTCAGAAGAAAGTGCGGTAGAATTAGGTTGGATGAGTGCAAGAGCATTTCCATTGAGAAGTAAGGTGCGTACAGAAATAATTTTTTTTATTAGAGGAAACTGAAGTTTCAGGAACAGTCTGTTTCTTGGAACCTGACAAAGAAGGATCCCTTCACCTACTTCATCTTGCCTTGCTCTAGTAAGTGAACTAGGGAATATTAGACTAGACAGGAAAATATACTGAGCTTGGTTAAGTAGTTAGTTAAGTAGGAAATAACTCCTCAGATAGCATCACTCTTAACACTGGAGTTTCACAAGGATGTGTACTAAGTCCCTTACTGTTCACCCTGTTAACACACGATTGTACAGCCAGGTACATTACAAATCACATCATCAAGTTTGCTGATGACACAAAGGTGGTGGGCCTCATCAGTAATGATGAAACGGCGTACAGAGATGAGGTGGAGCAACTGATTACCTGGTGTAGAATTAACTTAGCACTAAATGTGAACAAGACAAGAGAGAATTGTGGACTAGAGGAAAAATCTCAAGGAATATTCATCCCTCACCATCAATGGGGAAACAGTGGAATGAGTGAGAAGCACAAAGTTTCTGGGAGTGCACATTGATGTGGACTTGTCTTGGAACACAAATACAAATGCTATAGTCAAGAAAGCGCACCAGAGATTGCCCTTTTTAAGAAGGCTGAGGAGACCGAATCTCCCAGCAACAGTTCTCACTACCTTCTGGAGAGGCACGATAGAAAGCATCCTGACGAACAACCTCATAGTATGGTAAGGAAGTTGCTCTACTGCTGAGTGCAAATCCCTTCAGAGAGTGGTGAAGACAGCAGAGAGGATCATTAAGACCACCTTACCACCTATCCATGACTTGTACTTATCCACACGTCTCAGAAGGGCCAGAAGAATAATTAAAGACTGCACTGACTCTGCTTACAGACTTGTTCCTGCATCTATCATCCGGAAAGTGCTTCTGAAGCATAAGTTGCAGAACTATGAGATTCAGGAACAGCTTCTTCCCTAATGTCATCAGGGTGCTGACCTCTAGTAACCACTACACTCTACGATGTCCAACTGGGTCAGTAGAAACTGTGTCAAATTGTGCATTAACCTGGTTACCAGCCTCATTGAATACTTACTGCAATATTCACCATAACTTAACTTATAGGCCATCTAGGGCAGTAGCGATGCAGTAAAATGTCTCTTCTTTCAGTGCATGATTTGTGCGCATGAAAATTAAATCTCAAAGAGTGAATGTGCCAGCTACCTGGAGCAGGGACACTTAGCACTGGTTTCACAGAAAGAATTGTAGAGGACTTGGCTTGGACACTTGGCTGAGCACTTAATCCTACAGCTGTGCCATTGAGGTCTTATTGGGGACTTGGAGGGAGACAGACAGAGAAACCCAGACCCCAGGCTGAGTGTGTTCCATGTGTGCTTGATGCATAGAGGTCTGTGTTCCCTGTGTGCTTGATGCATAGAGGTCTGCATCTGGAAATATTAAGTGTATCCTTTTGTATTCCAAGTGAGCTTCCCTCTCCAATGTCAGTGGTGAGGATTCAGGCTCCTTGATTACTGGCCCAGAGTGGGGATGTCACAAGGACAATGAACATATCTTAGTTTTTACCTCTTTAATTACTGAAGTATCCTTGGCCTCATTGCTACTTTACTTTTATGTGATCATTTAAGGTAAAAAGCAAAATTATTGTATACTTGTAATTTAGAGGGGATTTAATTTTCTTTAAAATTTACCTGTCTCGTTTTTCCTTTTACTGCCTAACTTCTGAAGAGGATTTAAAGCAAAATGGAACTGAGTGCATGGTTATTAGGTAGACTAGAATTAGATGTTAATTACTTGTCAACTTTTTAGAGTGAGAGCTGTGCAAAGAAGTGTATGTAGAACACTTCATTTAAAATAAAGAAATATTGGAATGCATTTGTTTTTACTTTTTGGGAGAGAATTTTTGGTGAGGAGGTTTCAGATACTGTTAAAGGCTGGCATTAATTGTTTTGCCTGCTACTTAAGTACCTGTTAACCTGTCTAGTACCTGCTAAACAACAGTGGACAATTTAGATGCCAATATGTTAAAAATAAGCCTTGAGTGAGGAAGCCCTGACTATACCCCAGCTGCCCAAATATGATTAAGATCCCAGGCATTAGGAATGCCAGTAAGGGACTAAGGTGACTTAATGGCTAATGCTGGGTAATTTAGCCCACGTGTGTGTGTGTGTGTGTGTGTGTGTGTGTGTGTGTGTGTGTGGGGGGGGGAGACGACATGTAAAGGGTCATATCCTACCACAGTAATACCCTTTTGGTCATGGGTGGTGTGACGCCTGTGCCCTGGCCCAGCAATCAAGTAGCCTCAATCCTCACCACTAACACCAGTGAGGAGTGTCTCATATAGGAGGAAAGGATAACAAATACACATAGTAAAGTGCAATTTCCCTTAAGAGCACACAGAGATCACAGTCATTCTCAGGTTGGTCGCTCCCTTGCTCACCAGGTCCCCAATAAGACTCCCTACTAGTACAGCTATAGGGTCCAGATCTCAGCCTAGTGGGCAATCTAAAACCTCCAGCACCCTCTCTGTCCAAACAGTGCTTCATGTCCCTGCCAAGCAGCTGACACACACCCACACACACACTTTGAGAACAGTCTATACAACCACAACACTCCTGGTGAAGGCTGGCACAGGTTCTCCAGCTGTGCCCCTTTTTCCCAGACTATACAGTAGTATCAGCTGCCACCACCCACTAATATTTCTCAGCAACTCAAAGGCCCTTAAAAGGGTGTCCAATTATTACTGTGCAATATTACTATCCAATTGGTAGTATAACTAAACAGTCTAGGCTTATTAGAGTGACTTGGTACAGGATCACTATATACATGCAATGTACTCTTTGTTGTGTCTTTCGGCTTTTCTCGGTTAGGGGTCACCACAGCAGAACTCCGGTCCGCTAATAATTGGCAGTAGATTTTGATGTGCCGAGTTGCCGGCCCTGACGCACAACCTTCAACGAAGGTACGCCCATTCACGCATGTTTCCACACAGATGACGCTCTAGCTGAGAATCGAACAGGACAACGTCTTACTGTGAGGCGACAATACTACCGCAGCACCACCAAATGTATATACATGCAATGTACTCTAGAGCTTAAAATTATCTCTACACAAAACAGCCACAGTTAAAAGGGTTTAAAATATTGAATAATAAATAATTAAAAACAAAAGACAATACTTTTTACTACACAGTGCTAGTCAAAAGTTCAGAGATCACAGAGAAATACTTAAATTATTCAGTAGTATAGTTCTGACATCACAGAAAAACATTCTAATCTTTCTAGCTTCTAGCGATTTCTAAGAGAAAACACAAGTCTAAAATAAACTCACATATAAAGCAAAGGCAGAGTGCTGATGAGTTGGATGGTCAAGACAAAAATGCTTAATGCTCACGGATTCTCTTGGTTTTTAAAATGACATTCCTGGTTCACATTACATCATTCTTCACACTTTCCTGGGTTCCCAGGCTAACAGAAACTACATTTACATTCTTTAGTAAGCTCACACCAGGTCAGGAAGCAAAGCCATAAAGGACATCCATGCATGCAAATTCTGGCCATTAACTGAGGCCTTAAAACAATAGCAAGAATTCCTTCACCTAGACAGGCCAGAGCCAACTTTAAAGATCAAGGATAGTCATAAAATGCTTGACTTAGCTTCCTTACAGCAGAGTGCACTGTTACATTATTTTCCAGTTCCACATGTAACACTATTTTTACCAATTAAGACCTCAAGCCTGTGGTTTACATTAATATTTACAAATGACAGAATTATCTATAAAATTCTATCTGGCTAGGTTGGCAGCCTTCACCCCCCACCCCCCCGAGAACTCAAGCTAGTTTTTCAAGTGACCCTTGAGAAACGTTACTTGAGAGGGCTAGGTCTATCCGAGTACACCTTACCCCATTCCCTGTCTTGACAGCCCACCTGCATTAGCATTGCTAATCCCACTGTGGTGCTGCATGGACATATATGCTTGCAACCCCGGGCTCCATCTTAGCAACTTGGCATTTTGCTGGCTGGTTCTGTTTAACCATGTTAGGGGTTGTGATCTGTCATAACAGTGAATTTCCTTCCATACAGATAAGGCTGAAGTTTCTGCAGTGCTCACACTATGGCTAGACATTCCTTTTCTACAGCTGCATAGCGTTCCTTCCTGGGTTGGAGCCTATGACCGAGAAACCACTGGGTACTCTTTTTCCTCTGAAGAAATCTGGTTAAGTACAGCCCCGACCCACCCCATGGTTTGAAGCATCCACCTGCACAACAAATTCTTTGCTGTAATCTGGACTGACTAACAGCTTAAGCTTCTGGAATGCCTGCTCACATGCTGGGGTCCACACTACCTTATCTGGCCTGTTCTTCCTTGTCAGGTCTGTGAGGGGAGCAGCTCTGGTACTATAACTGGGGACGAACTTTCGGTAGTACCCTGCTTTTTGGTAACAGGTGCAGACCATGCCTGAATGGCTTCCACTTTGGCAGGTTCTGGCCTTATCTTACCACTCTCCACTCTATGTCCTAGGTAGGAGACCTCTGCCATACACACCTGACATTTGCACGGCTTAATAGTCAACCCTGCCCTCTGTAGTCTGCCCAGCACCTCCCTGACATGCTGAAGGTGCTCTGGCCAGGAATGGCTGTGGATGGCAATATCATCTAGGTAAGCAAGGGCAAACCCTCCTGCTAGGATACGATCCACCAGCCTCTGGAAAGTCACTGGGGCATTCTTCATCCCAAAGGGCATCTTTGCGAACTCATACAAGCCAAAAGGAGTCACAAAGGCTGACTTCTCTTGAGCACTGGGAGTCAAGGGTACCTGCCAGTAACCCTTCGTAAGATCAATGGTTGCAAAATGCTTAGCCCCACCCAGCTGCTCTAGGGCCTCATCTGTCCTAGACATGGGGTAAGCATCTGACTCTGTGTGAGTATTTAATTTCCTGTAGTCCACACAGAACCTGGTGCTTTCATTCTTCTTTGGCACCAGCACCACTGGGCCCAGGCCCAGGGACTGTTTGACTCTTTAATCACCCCTAGTTCCAACATCTCCTGTACCTCCTCCCTCAGAGTCTGACTCTCTCAGGCACTCTATAGGGGGCCTGCCTAATAGGCCTTTGGAGTCCTGCATCCACCTGGTGCTGCCCCAGGTGGGTGCATCCTGGTTTTCCTGTGAACATGTCCCCAAATTCCTGCAACACTACTTGGATTTCTCTAACCTGGGTAGGAGATAGCTGCTGGGACATTGCTACCCCTTCCACTGAGGTGTCAGCCCGAGCCTCACTGAGATCATCAGTCCCCAGATCTCACTCAGACTTCTCCTGCAATCCACTGCAAATGCTCAGCACAAGGGCCTCCCTATAATGGTAAGGTTTCATCATGTTAACATGGTACAATTTGTGCCCCTGCCTTCTGCCTAGCAGTTCCACCATGTAGTTAACATCACTTACCTTTCTTACCACCTTGTAGGGTCCCTCCCAAGCTGCGTGCAGCTTGTTGTGTCTGACAGGAATGAGAACCATTACCAGCTGTCACACAGCATACTCTCTAGCTCGAGTATTCCGGTCATACCACACCTTTTTCTGTTGTTGTGCTTCTGCCAGGTTCTCCTGGGCCAAGCCCATGTGTTCCCTGAGCCTTGTCCTGAGATTTAGGACATATGCCACAAAAGACTCCTTGTGAGACTCGCACTCACCTTCCCACTCATTTCGAATTAAATCTACAGGTCCCCTCACCCTATGCCCATACAGCAACTCAAAGGGTGAAAAACCTGTGGATTCCTGGGGAACCTCTCTGTAAGCAAACAGATGGGGCAAATATTTGTCCCACTCCCTCTCAAACTGATCTGCAAATGCCTGTAAGCATGGACTTGATTGTAGAGTTTAACCTCTCAACAAGACCATTAGTCTGGGAATGGTAGGGGGTGGTCTTCATGTGCTTCACCCCCACAGGACTTCCACAGATAAGCCAGCAGGTCTGGCATGAAACTGGCACCTCTGTCAGTCAATATTTCTTTTGGGAAACCTACCATGCTGAAAATCTCTAACAAAGCATTTGCCACCTTCTCTGCCTCAATGGAGGACAAAGCCACTGCCTCATAGTATCGTGTAGCATAATCCACTACCACTAGGATATACTTTTTCCCTGTGGAACTTGGGGTACTCCGAAGACCTACAATATCCATAGCTACACTCTGAAATGGCTCCTCAATCAGAGGCAAAGGGATCAAAGGAGCTCTCACCTTGTATCCTGCCTTGCCTACCTTTTGGGCACTGCTCACAGGTCCTGCAGTACCCTGTTACATCTCTGGAAATTCCAGGCCAATAGAAGTTCTGCATAATACGCCCCTTTGTATGTTTTATGCCCATATGACCTGCAAAGGGAATATCATGGACTATGGCTAAAAGCGCCAGACGGTAGACTCTAGGCACTACCAACTGCTGTACTCTCTAACCTTCTACCCTCACTCAGGGGTCCACACACTGTATAAATAACCCTTCCTCCCAGTATACAGATTCCCCCTTTCCTTGAGAATCAGGTGCCTCCCTAGCTACCTGCCTCAGGCTTGCAATGTAGGGTCTGAGAGCACAGGCTGTCTCAACTGTCTCCTTGTAACCCTTCCCAGCTCCCCTTCCACAGAAAGTCTGGCATCCTCTGCCAGTGGTGCCTGTCAGCCTGGGTACGCCTACCCACCTCTACCTTTCAGTCACTCTGTCCAAGGGACCATCAGTACCCACAAGCAGCTGCGGCTCACCTTCAGTCTCACTGCTACACAGTAGCTCCCTCCCTGAAGTAACCACCTCACCAGTCTTGGCTGTAAGTATGCAGTCTTTCTGGGTCTCCCCCCAGCTACCAGACCCACATGCTTGTTTCCTAGCCTGACTGCGTGTAACTGTATAAGCATATGGTCCTGCCTCATCCAAATCCTTCCCCATCAGGACATCTGCAGGATGGTAGTTCGGTACCCCTGTTGTCTCAAGACAACCTACTACTGGCATTTTGTCTTTCCCACTTACTGGCTCCCTCACCTTTTGTTCTCCACCTTGCCTCCGTGGACACCTGTATGCCACATGGCCCCACTGGTTGCATTCAAAACATTTAACCCTAGCTCCTGGACGTGTACCTGGACTAGTGGCTTCCCCTGTTACTGGCAGATTCTGCTGGGGCAGTCTGTGCTGCCTATCATGGGTTCCTTTAGACCCATGAGCAGTACTGGGGGTCACTTTCCTGTGCAGGGCTGCTCTGCTTGCCAGATATAGGTCTCCCTTCTTCCCCAACTCATCTGAAGTAGCACGTTGTCTATCAGCTAACCAGAGCCTCTTGTCCTCAGGCAAAGTGCTAAGGGCTTGTTCCCTCACCAAAAGGTCTGCCAGCCCTTCAAAAGTGGTGACCTGATATCCACTCACCCACCTATGGAAATAAGTGCCCAGTTCAGCAACATATTCACACACATTTTCATCTGCCTTGTGTCTATGCTCAGGAAACTTCTTCCTATACGTTTCAGGTGTTAGCTTAAACAATTCTAACAAGTGATTTTTACAGCAGTATAATCAAAACATGCAACGTCAGACATTTTTGACAAAACAGTTACAGCTTTACCATGGAGTAAGGGGGTCAGGAACTGTACCCAGAGCCTTTGGTCAACACCATACTGTTTGCATACCCTCTCAAACATATGAATGAAACTATCAAAATTATCCCCCTCTTTAAACTGTAGAAGAAATTTACTGACCTTTTGTGTTTCTGGGGTCCAGTTACTCCCTTCCCCATTACCTCCATGACTCTGGTGAAGAATCAGCATTTCCCTCTCATGCCTCCTCTGCCACTCCTTTTTCTCGGCTTCTACCCCCAAACACCTGGCCTCCAATTCAAGTCTCTATCTCCAGATGGATTTTTAAGTCCTCTGCAGAAAGGTTGAGCTGTCCATCCTCTGATGGTATTATATCTCCACTGCCAGTCTGATTGTCCTCCTGGTTGCTGTTTTCTGATGCAGCTGTAACCAAGGCTGCAATCAGGTCTGCCTTAGTCAGGTTTCCATGCACCAGTACCCTAGCCTGGCATATATCCGCCAGCTGGCTCCTTGTCAGCTTTCCATACTCCTCTGCTGACATGCTGCCTGCTCACCCTGACTAACTAAGCTAACAAAAGAAATAAAACAATTGTGATCTGAACTCTAAGTATTCACTGCGTGGCTGATTTAGAGTACAAAACACCTTCAAAGCTCACTGTACACAAGCTACAGGAATTCACTCTACCCACACCACTACAACCCAATTAGTATTTGCCAGTCAATTAATTAACCTATGAACCAATTAATATGTGGTGTGGATATCTCACTGCTGCCAAACAATTAATATGTGATGCCCGTGCCCTGGCCCAGCAATCAAGGAGTCTCAATCCTCACCACTAACACCAATGGGGGTGCCTCATATAGGAGGAAAGGATAACAAATACACACAGTAAAGTGCAATTTCCCTTAAGAGCACACAGAGATCACAGTCAGTCCGGGGCAAGTCGCTCCCTTACTCTCCAGGTCCTCAATAAGACTCCCCACTGGCACAGTTATAGGGTCCAGATCTCAGCCTAGTGGGCAAGCTAAAACCTCCAGCACCCTCTCTGTCCAACCAGTGCATCGTGTCCCTGCCCAATTAGTTGACAAACACACCCACACCCACACACACTGTGAGAAGAGTCTATACAAACACACAGACACTCCTGGGGAAGGCTGGCACAGGTTCTCCAGCTGTGCCCCTTTTTCCCAGACTATACGGTAGTATCAGCTGCCACCACCCACTAATATTTATCAGCTACTCAAAGGCCCTTAAAAGGGTGCCCAATTATTGCTGTGCAATATTATTATCCAATTGCCAGTATAACTAAATGGGCAAGGCTTATTAGAGTGACTTGGTACAGGATCACTACATACATGCAATGTACTCTAGAGCTTAAATTACCTCTAAACAAAACAGCCACAGTTAAAAGGTTTTAAAAATATTTAATAATTAAAAACACAAGACAATACTTTTTACTACACAGTGCTAGTCAAGACTTCAGAGATCACAGATAAATACTTAAAATAATTCAGTAGTACAGTTCTGACATCACAGAAAACACTTAGTCTAATCTTTCTAGTTTCTAGCTATTTCTAAGAGGAAAACACAAGTCTAAGATAAACTTACATATAGAGCAAAGGCAGAGTGCTGATGAGTTGGATGGTCAAGACAAAAATGCTTAATGCTCTCAGATTCTCTCTGTTTTTAAAATCACATTCCTGGTTCACATTACATCATCCTTCACGCTTCCCTGGGTTCCCAGTCTAACAGAAACTACATTTACATTCTTGAGTAAGCTCACACCAGGTCAGGAAGCAAAGCCATAAAGGACATTTATGCATGCAAATTCTGGCCATTAACTGGGCCTTAAAACAATAGCAAGAATTCCTTCACTTAGACAGGCCAGAGCCAACTTTAAAGATCAAAGACTGTCATAAAATGCTTGACTTAGCTTCCTTACAGCACAGTGCACTGCTGTTACATTATTTTCCAGTTCCACATAACACTTTTTTACCATTTAAGACAACAAGCCTGTGATTTACATTAATATTTACAAATTATAGAATTATCTAAAAAATGCTATCTGGCTAGGCTGGTAGCATTCACAGGTAGTAACAGCAGGCCATCTGCAGAAGGACATCAGATTATTAGCCAAGCCTAGCAGTGTATGAACTGCAGCTCAATAGTATGGATGTATGCAGATGTGTGCCTACTCTGGGTCCCAGTAAGCAGCCAATGTGCTCTGCCTGTCAGTAAACAGGGCACCAGTAGGAGGTACACAGAAAATATAAGCACTTCTAGTCCCCAAAGCAAGATGACCGCCAACATTCCTGGCTCTTAACCCTTCCAGTGTCATCTGCTGTCATTAGAATGGGACTATCAAGAAAAAAAACAACAGCTAAAGGGTGAGAAATAAAACAAATATAAAAAAGGTGGGATCTACTAACAGGGCCACATACAGATGTGGCTGGATCAAGTGCTATCCTCTGTTAACACACCAATTGGAGAACCTTTTTCACTTAGCCATACATGATTTTTTTGGTGCCAGGTTTTCCGGACTCCCTTAATATATGTAATCTGTCCTCTGAAAATATGAACCTGGTGGATATGAGGAGTAAGTCATCTATCTTGTTGGCCTCAAGGTCCTCAAACTGGGATGTAGGACCATCTCCCTGCTCTAGGACAGGAGGTCTACTTGCAGAACAATAATACAGGCTTCTCCCTGGCTAGGCTCAGGAGGTGTTAGAGCCAGTGTTGCCTAGGTTACAAGTGGGCTATTAAGATCATCCTAGACCTCTTCTGCAGTGGCCTGAGGATGAGGAAAAATGAGGGAAACCATACAGAACTAGGCCTGTCCCATGAGAGGAAGACTAAGTCTATCCCCAGGCCTCTTTGTCAAGTTTCCAGTTCATAATTTCCAGAGTTGTCCAATTTCTGAAAAAAAAAAGTCTACCTCTGCCTAATCTTATTTGTGGACCAGATCCAAGAATACTTACCTCTTTAGTATGCATTTACTGGGGGTCCAATGATATCCTGCGTAATCTGTCAGACTGCTGTCATGTCTGGATATGAAGTAAGTGGTTGTGGTCACCCTTACATCCAGGACCACCAAACACACCAGCATGGCAAGTCAGCACAATATGGAGGTGTGTATCCTGCCTTGTTTATGGTATCACATGACTGTGGTCTTAGCTGCTCTGATCACCAGAGGACCTTGTCGCTATATGTGCCTGAGTGCCATGATGGCCAAGATCACTGCCATCACTCCTTTTAAGTTTATGTGCTGTCTTCTCATCCACTTGTCTCAAAGTCCCTTAGACCCTTCAGTCTTCTGAATGCACTCCCCAAACAGTGTGGAAGAAATCAGTTGCTAGTACCTAGGACTAAGTCAACATCCTGAAGGGGATTCCCTTGTTCAGATGTATGCTCTCCATCCATCATGGAATTTCTTTTCTTATGAAAGGAAGCAGAGGAATGCTGGTACCACTGACGTTTTTGCATATGCAACCTGGAGAGGGGGTACCACTAGAAAGCAGGAGGTAATGTATTCCAGCAGCCTGAGAACTCCCTGTCTGAAATGCTGTAGATACAGAAAATAATATTGTTAAAATACTAGAAATGGAACATGATCTTGTCAGAAGGCAGGAAAGCCCTCTGCTTTTCTGAGACCAAAACTGCTCCCGAAACACCACGTCTTGCGGAGGTTAAATGAGATTTTTGTAGGTTTGGGGATAGCTTCCCTGACTGAAAACAGTCCATGTTAACCTGTATGGCACTCTGAATCTCTGACAGGGAAGAGGCTTGAATCAGGCAATAATCTAGATATGTGTAGAGCTGCACTCCTTTGAAATTCAAAAAGCAAATACTGGAACCAGACATTCTGTGAAGAACTTGGGTGCAGCAGATAAACCAAACAACAAGGAAGTCCACCAAAAACAAGAGCCTTTGGTCTTGAATAGTAGGGCAACTATATATTCTTTTGAGGTATACAGAGATAAGCAGGTAGCCAATCCTTCAGGTCTACAGTCACCATTATGACTCCTGGGAGAATTACTGGTAGATTTGCAAGATCAGCATTCTGAATTTTGGAACTAAGTAGTATCTGCAGAGTCCTGGGGGCCCAGAATTGGCCAAAAAGACACTTCTTTTCTTGGGACTCAAAAAAGTCTCACATATAATTCTATTTCTTTGCTTTCTTCTGGTGGCAGTTATATGGATTCTTGTCCCAAAAGTATGTCTACCTGTTGAAGCATTAGGTGTCTTTGCTGCTTGGCAACAGGCATGATACCTAGAAATCCTGGTATTCTTAGAAAACTATAATCCATACCATGATTTTACAATTTACAATGTTCAGTTAAGTTTTTCCACTAGTTTACAAAAAAAACTGATAACATGGAGGAAGCAGTTTGAGTGGATGGGAGGTGTTGCAAGAGTCACAGCTGATCCCTCTGGGTGGCCGGGCACTGAACCCCCCCCCCATTTACCTCTCGCGTTTCTTTGTCACTTCTTAAGGAATTTGTCTTTTCTCCCTTTTGGTGGTTTTCCTTTACCCTGTGTGCGTGCGTGCGTGTGTGTGTGTGCGCACACGTGTCTGTGTGTTGGGGACTCTTGCTTGGATAATTCTTGACATATTTGAGGGGTTAGCACTGGGAAAGCTCAAGACTGTACTGTTTTTCAGCTTCTCCTCCAGTTTTTTGAACACCTGTTCAGCAGGGAGCCTAAAGAGAAACTTCTTATTCAATAGGTCATCATGGAGCTTCAACATGACATCCACAGGAAGGGGCTAGCCTTTTGTCCAGACATGTTTCCTTACTATGGACCCTGTAGCAGCTCCCTGCATAAAGCATTTACTGCATCACAGCCAGACTTCATAGAGTGCCTGGCAGCCTGGGCACTGAGCTGCACAACTCCAGCATCTCCTTCCTAAGATCTTGTCCTGTAGCCTCCCTACTATATGCCTCATTTACTCAAAGAGATTTCTGATATTTTAACATATGAAACTTCCACCTGAGGGCCTTAATGGCTGGGGTAGCACATCAGTCAAGTATCCTACTCTTCCTGATGTCTGGAAAAGTACTGCTGGTTCGAGTCCCACCAGACCCTTTACTAGAATCCAGAGATATCACTGCTGATTCTATCACCAGGTTCTTGAAAAGGCATTTGGGTGCCTCACAGACACTTTAGAAGCAGTCCTGATTTTACATGTCGGTGGGTTCAGAATCTGACTGCAAAGATGTTCTGTGGAAAACATCATTCAGGACCTTAAGGAGTGAAGGAATTACAGACAGTCTAAGTTCCTGCAGACTCAAACTTGTCTGTACCCGATGTGGGCCAGAGAGAATTCTTCAGACTCGCAACTGAAAGATTCTTTCATCCCGAAAAACTTATTGTCAAAAGACAAATGCTCAGGTGATGATGCTATGTGGAAGATATCATCAGAATTTGAATCTAGGAAAGAGGCTGGGCTAAGTCCTCATGGAGAGAAGGGCTCCCCCTTTTCTCTTAGCAGATGGGATTCGTGGAGCAGGATCTTCTTCGGATGTTGGCTGACTTCACAAATCCATGAAGTCTTTGGCCAATCTGAAAATGTCCTGAGGTATGACCTAGGAATAATGAGGCTGATGGACAAGACAGGAGCAGGGACAAAATGCTTAGTTTTCCATGCCTTAGGTCTTGTTTTGGTGTGTGGTCCAACTTAAAGGTCTCAGTGGAAGAAAAGACAACTATGACCTGTATCCGTTCCTGTTCAACCTCCTCTGATATGTATAAAAGGGATGTTATTCGCATCTTTGGAGACCAACACTTGTGTGGCGGTGGCCTGCACAGTGGCTCCCAGTCACATGAAGGTGGCAACCAACGGCATGACATTTTCCATAGGGGTCACATCAGTGGGCTCGTGGATATAGCGATTGTGAAAATGCCTCTTTACTATCAGCCATCTAGAGCTGAGGGAGTTCTGATGGACACACAGTTGTGTAGTCAGCTTTCCTAACACTCTTCTCCCCAAGGTGATTTTCTTTCTTTTTCCTGGGGAGGTCTGAAGAAAGGCAGGTGGATGACACTGTATGCCTAGGCCAACCACATGATTTTTGTTGTAAGTACTTTTCTAGGCACTTGACCCTATGCCAAACCGTTCTGGTATTAAACTATGCACAATGGAGACAGCTGTACATGTCCTGCTCCAGGATCTTGGCAAAAAAAGATAAAAAAGATGCAAAAATCTTTGTGAAGAATTTGCTTCCTACATTGTAGGCAGTTATTAATTTTATGCTCTAACATCTACCACAGCCTAAGACTTCCTCTCACATCACACATCCAACATATGACCAAAGCATGCCAAGGCTACGAAGTACCCGAAAAGCCAAGAAGGTAACAAAGATAAGAGGCCACAAAAACATGTCAACTGACAGAAGGGAGGACAGAACATCACCTCTACCAAAATAGAAAATAGGGAAAAAGGTATGGGGAAGGAGGAAAGGAATTAATACTCTAACAGTGATCAATCGTACATCTACTGTTATGGTAAATTCTTACACAACTGCACTACCTCCTGCCTATGATCATAGCTGCAGTACAACTAACTATTGGAAAGTGCCCCTAAGCTCTCCTTCCAAACAGGAGGAATGAGGAATAAAGCTGTAGTCTAAAATCCCTTGCATGATGGACCTAGCAAAACCAGCTCTAGCCCTAGAAATGACATCAATCTTGTATTGCTTAGCAAAGCTATGTACAGAGGACCAAGTAGCAGCTTTAGGTAGATCTAGAATGGAGGTCCTTGAAAAGAATACCACAAGAAGCAACAGCTCTGACAAAATGGGCTTTGACTAAACCTGAAAGCTCTTTGCTCTGAAAACAGTAACAAAAAGAAATGGCAGAAGATATCCTTTTGCAAACAATTTATGTAGAAATAAGGAGGCACAACTTTTTACTCTGAAAGGGAATGAAAAGCTAATCTGACTTTCTGATCCATTTTGTTTTGTCAAAGTAATACCTCAGCTGTCTATGAACATCTAAAGAGTGCAGAATTCTTTCTCTCTTGCTTTGAGGGGACAGGAAAAAAAGATATGGAGATTAATAATTTGGCTCAAAGACAGGATAGCCCTCAATGTAACTATCTTTAAGAAAAGCAAAAACAGCAGGAGGCACCAGGAGAGCCTGCAGTTTAGAAGCCCTTTTGGTAGAAGTAAGGGCCACTAGCAGGATTGCCTTTTATGTAGAAAACTTTACAGAAAAGTTCAAGCAGGCACAAATGAGGGGAAAGTCAAGTTTTCCAAGACATAATTCAGGTCCTAGGGAGGAGGGATGGATTTTCTATGAGCCGTGAGGTGGAGGGCACTTTATAAAAACTGTTTGATCTCAAAATGTGAAGTCAAGGGTCAATCAAAAAGAAGGCAAGCAGAAATGGCTAACAAATATGCTTCTATAAATCAATATGCCAGCCCTGAAACAAGCAGCTCACACATGCAAGACAGGAATATGCATTTGAAAGGGTCCTGATTTTTCATGTGGTATCAAATAGAAAAACTATTCTATTTAGAAACATATTTTCTTGTAGCAGATCTCCTGGCCTCCTGTGATACCTGCAGAACAACCTTTGAAAATCTGTGCCTAAAATGTATAACAGTCAAATCTTCCAGACGGTTAGGTTCACAGTATGGAGATTCAGATACATTAGAGGGCCTTTCTGCTGTGTAAGCAAGTCTATCCTGTGGTTTTAACTTGTGATTGCTCTGGGCCAGATGAAACAGAAGGTGGTATCAATGATGTCTGGACCAGAAGGGAGTCAACCAGCAAGAATTTTGGTTTGTCCTTTTTGAGTTTTATGAGAATCCTGGTAATCAAGGGAATGCACAAAGAAATTTCCCCTTCCAGGAAAAAGGCATGGTGTCCATGCTTCTCAACATGGAATCCTCTATCAAAACAGCCTGAACGGCCTGCTCTGTTTGACGACAGACAGCTCTATCTAAGGATTAACCCACAACAATCTGAAAGACCTCTCCGTTCAACATCCATTTGTGAGGGTCTGTCTGGAATCTGCTCAATGAATTGGCCACTGAACTGTCCTCTGAGGGAATGTAAACTGCTTGAAGAAAGACTTTGCTGTATAGCTATGTCCCAAGTAGTCATTGCTCGCTTGCAAAGAAGGTACTGATGTTGTCCTGACCTGCTTGTTTGTGTGCCACATAACTGTTGTGTTGCCTGTAAAGATCCAAAGGATGCCAGGAGACCAGAGGTGATGTACGAATTGCGCAGCTACAATCACTGCTTTCATTTTTCTGACATTTTTGTGGTCCTTCTTGGCCTTTCTGGACCATAAAGCCTAGACCTTTACATGCATGGAAAAAGGATCACCAAGCTATGTCTGTAGCATCTATAAAGAGATCTTGATAAGGGGAGAAATTATATAAAGGCACCCCCCCTGGGTTGCGAGATATCTAAGGGGTCTATATTAGAAGCTTGAAGAGTGTCTTTGAACACTTAAATGCCAAAACATATAGAGCGAATGCTGGAAACCATGAACAGCCACTTCCGCAAATGTTTTCCCTGTGAAAAAATTTGCTTGGCCACTATTGGAAATTGCCCTTTTCTCCAATGTAGAGTGATCTCGGAGTTGGTATATTTAGTTGGGGGGGGGTCACAGCCCCCCACATTGGGGGGTGTGGGAGGGATTAGGGTTTTAAAGTTTGTTTTTATGGCCAAGTGAATTTTTTTCCTTAGGAAAAAATATGTGGAAGTCGCTGCTCGCAGTTTCCAGCTTTTGCTCTTTATGTGTTTGAAGAAAAGATTCTTCGAGCATATAATATAGCACCATATCTAAGCGACCCATCAATGAAGATCCCTTATAACTGGAAAGAGAGGGATTGGGAAATTCAGAGGGTGACAATGCTACAGCCAGACTCATCTTACTGCTGAATCTTCCTCATGTGGAGTTTGGCCCAAGGAATCATGAGAATGCTGGAGGTCATAAACCTCAGGGCTCTTGATATATTTCTTGCTAAGAATACATCTACAGGAAGAGTAGACTGAAGGCATTCCTATAGGAAAGGCACTTTTTTCCCTGAGGAAGAAAGGCAGCTATTGACAAGGAATTTCCTCTACAAATCTGAAAAATCAGATCCTGGGAGGAAACTGTACTGGATTTCATGAGGTTCAGGGTGAATTCCAGAGACAGAAGTAGATTCATTGTAAAACAGAGATCCAGAAAGCACTTTTCTCTTGCAAGAGCCTGAAGTAATAAATCATGCAAATATGGGAAAGTCTGAATTCCCTGAAGTCCGCAGAAAGCAACAAACAGAGATAGGCACGTTGTAAAAATATTCTTTGTGCCATAAAAATCCCAAAGGACACAGAATTGAAAAATGATAAACATAGAACCTTAACGACCTCCTGTGGTCCATATGGATCAGAATATGTAAATATCCATCTTTTATGTCCAAGGGCATCAAAAAGGCATGGTGCAGAATCAGTGAAAGTAAACTGCAGAGTGAGTATTTTGAATTTTGGGACTTTCAGAAACGCACTGAGATGTAACAAATCCAGAATGGGCCTCCATTTCCTCACTTTTCCGAGGACCAGGAAAGGTCTTGAATAAAAAACAGTTCTCACTTGAGAAGCAGGAACCAGTTCTATGGTATCCTGGAGAAATAACTCCTTCATAATTGAAGGAATTAAATGGAGATGACTTGAAGGGACAAAAGGAATTCCTGATCGAAAAGGCAGTGAAAGTCTCAACATTCCTAATAATTTTGAATGATATAAAGAACCCAGTGATCTCTGGTGATTGATTTTTGAAGCTGGAGGGGACAGAGAATTTCTCTCAGAGAAGAGTTATGGGTAGAATGAATGGGGAGAATGGAGACAGAGTTAGATCAATGAGGTTGGTTTGTCAGGAAATGGGAATTTGTAAGTCTTAAATTCCTGATTAAGTTTGTCCCGAAATCCCTTTTTTGAATACAAGTTATGGGGATGGGAGCTCTTATGAAAGAAATGGCCAGTGGGCATCCTTGGCAGGGTGTTTCCTTTGAAGTCGAGAGACAGGAGAGAGAAAAAGATCTCTTTAAACTCCATTATTTATTTCTCTGAAGAAGGTTCTTAATGTCAACAGCAGGTCCAGACAGAGAGAAAATACCCAATATCAGTGGAATGTTTAAGAGCTTAAATTTAGTGCCCTGAGGAAGAGAATGGAGCCTAAGTCAAGTGAACCTATTTAGCACAGAACCAGTAGCAGCTGGTCTTGAAGAAGCAACAGCTGCACTTTGTAGAATACTTAGTGCTGCTTACATTGTTGCAAAAGCAAAGAAAGAGCTGGAGATTTGCTTTCAGTCCCACTAGCAGAAGACTTTTCCGGTCTAAACTATAAGACTCCTAACCCTACTTATGCCCCCATGACAGTACTGCAATGTTTACAAAGGGGAATGTTTTCTTACCCAGACAGAACAAGCGCTCTGAAGGGAATTTTTTGAACAAATTTTATTTTTGCAAGAACATTTGTTAAAGTGTTTTTCTGAGGACATTATAAACCAAGTCTACATTGGTTAAAACAGCCACCATCAGGTAAAAATGTTATTGTTTCCAAAGTGGGTATTAATCATTTGCTGCTCTGAAAATCATTTGGCAATTACTTGATGGACACAGAACGACAGAAAAAAATTACATAATGGCACAAATCTAACCTCCTTTTACAACAAATTTTGGTCCAATACTGGCCAGTAAGAAGCTACACTTGTAGCTATGCCCAAAGAAAGCACTGCAGGTCAGTTTAGAAGTCAGACATTTCACATTCCTGCAAATTTCTGGGGCAAGAAAAATAACTACAGTGATTATATCAACAATGTAGTCAGCTTCTTAAACTGCAGGCATTTAGTATTCCTACATTGAATATTTTTTTTCAAATCATACACATTTCTCAGTGACTCTGAAGGAGTAAAATATCACCACTCTAATGCTAGCTGATAAAGTGAAACACTCAGCTGTATGCATGGAAGAACATTTTTGACCTAACCTTGTTTTTGAACTGCTGCAGGAGTTTTCAGCTTTTCATCTTCTTCCTGTTCACTGCTCTCAGATTCTGAATTTTCTCCATCTTTACCCACTTTGGGAGGTCCTGCAGGTGTCATAACCTTTGTTAGGCTCAAGCTGGTCAGATTTCCCTTTGGAGATTTGGCATCTGTATTAGTTACACTTGGGGCAGATTTTTTCTTTGCCGTTTTGAGAGGTGATGACTTTGCAGCTGTTGGAGACTTAATTGCTCCAGGAAGATTTTTCAGGAGAGACTTGAAAGGGAAAAAGTTAAAAACACTTCAGCACCCTTACATGTATAATAATGTCATTTGGTTGTATAAAATTGTGTACTAATTATGTAACTGAACGTACAGATGTTAAAAGAATGAACAGTTATATAATACATTCAATATTAAAAACATAGAATTTAGACAGCATATGAAATGAGCTTCATCTCACTGACATAAGCTGTCTAGTTTGTCTTTTCCAGCCTTCATGGGTTTCTCTGTTTGAAGACTATGTTTTTAGTGGCACAGCTATCCCCATATCACCATTTACTTGCCTGACCAAGAGACATTATAATATGTAACAGATAATGTACTCTCCACATACACTGATGTGTTAAGAGGCCTTCTGTGGTTTCTTAGTTTTTGGATTTCATTCCCTGGTAACTCTAGTCAAAACGAAAATGACAAATTTCCTCTCTTACTTGGAGGTGAACAGCTACCTTCAACTGGCACATACATACCACTCGCTGGACTAGAAAGGCAAGTCAGCCCCTGTACTAGTAAATCAGACCCTACTCCAATTCACTAAACATGAGATGAAGGTCTTAGAGGTTCCTAACCAAGAATACTGTTGGTCTAAAGTCCCTGAGCTACCAGTAAAGGCTTGAAATGCTACCCTTTACCATGTCATGTAGAGGTTTTTGCACAGTGACCTTTGTCTTGTGTTCTTCTCCATTAGGGATCCCCATCCTTTTTTATTTGTTACATCTTCAACATGAGATTTGGACTTGCAGGCTTTGAACTGACGAACATAAAAGAATATAAAAGTCAATAAAACCACGTTTCCCTGACGTCTAAGAAAATCCACCTACAAAATGAGAAGCCATCCAGATAACCAATTGAACTGTGATGCCACAAGTCAGGAACTGAACTCCCCAGCTCTACAAGTTACTTTATAAAACACACAATCTAGACCCATGTGTATTACACTTAACATAAAAAGGAGAAAAAAGAAAAAGTGGATTAGTGCTTCCCAATGATTTCAGTGGGCTACAATAACTGTACGTTTCTACTGAAAAGGGCTGTAGGCAGTTCTATATAGTTTAAAAAAAGGAGTTTCTTGTGGCCGATTTCATAATACAGAAGTATAGGCAGTACAGTTAGTGCATGCTATACTACAATGTATTAGTTCTACAATTTAGGAATGTGTTTTAGGGAATTTATTTTTCATTTCAGAAAGAATATGGTTATGGGTTGAATCCCCACACAAGCGTCATAGTTTTCTTTTCCTGTTGAGTTATTAAGATAATACAATACAAAACTAAACTTAGTTCATGGTTTGTACTGCTTGGGCACTTGTGTGTTTAAAATGATCTTGGTGGTTTCCTACTGAAAAGGCAAAAGTGTTCTTGGGAGAAATCATGTACCTTACTGCCCAGAGACTTCTTGCTGGTCTAATGGCAGAGACAATTACATGGAATGAGGGAGGTCCTGGGATTAATCCCCAACAAGGGTTGGAGTTTCACTTTCCTGCTGAGTTGGAAATAAAACTGGAGGCTCATGGTTTGTACTGCAATAGATGCTTGTGAGTTTAAAATCATCTTCATGGTGCTTTTTTGGGGAAAGGAAAAACTGCTTGAGTGAAACCAGGTACCTAACTGTTCAGAGACTCCTCGTTCTAGTAACAGTGACTGGTTCTATCCCCAGTCACGGATCAGTTTCCTTTTTTGCGGATTAGTTAATAAAATTGAAATCGGTCTATATGAATCTGGGTCTGAAGGGTCTTCACTCTTCCATATATCCTTAGATGCCATTAGAGAATCCTTTTTTATCCATATCATGTCCCCATAAATATGGGTAATGCTGAACCAATGTGTGTGTGGATACACGGTTTACTGACATTTATTTTACAACCTGAAAAGACTTGAAACTGTCTGAAAATGTTCCACAACACTGAAATGTCCTTTTCTGGATTTATCAAGTACAAAATATCATGTGCAAATAAAGCTACCTTTTTTGATTACCATACCAGTTATATATTTGAAGTTGAAAGTCCCTTATTTTCTTAGCTAATGGTTCTAGATATAAAGCAAATAAACTGAAAGAGGCTATTCCTGTCTGGTTCCTCTCTCCAGGCACAGCTTGTCAGAGATCAATCAGCCCAGCTTATAAACCCTATTACCCTATCACCCTATCAGAGAACGCAGATGCTGCTATTGCTCTATTTATAAAATCCCAGCCAACCCTACTGAATGCTTTCGCTCTATTAAGACCCACCAAAAACAGCAGTATTTCTTACACTCTTTACCCAGCTGGATCATCATTGTTCTATTTAGGTTATCCAGTGTAGCCTCCCCTCCACAAAAAGTACAGTTGTGTACACTTACCATAAATGTAGATGTTCAAGTGTATTCACTGTTGCAGTCATTACATTTGGGTAATCTGCTGGCAGGTTGCCCTCAGTCGGCCTGATTAACAAAGTCTTGGGTCCTTCGTCGGTTGCTGTCCCTTCTTCCATGACGTCAGGTCGTCAGAGGTATAAAACATGCAGCCAACGCCATTACATCAGTTTTCCTTACCCCAGATGTCAGGTGCCCCCCAAATGGGAAGCAAAATATATATAAATATATGTATATAATTTAAAAGACAAAAAATATACCTCCAAACAAATACACCAAAAAGGCTTTTAAGCATAGTAAAAGAAAGTAGAGGTATAATAAGAGAAAAAACAGGGGGCTGGAGGGTGGGGAACCAGGACTGCAACAGTGAATACACTCGAACATCTACATTTATGGTAAGTGTACACAACTGTACTATGTTCTTCATGTTTCACTGTTGCAGTCATTACATTTGGGTAGATTCCCAAAGCTATGGTTGGGAGGATGTATTTATACAGCAGTGACAAAACCAGCTCTGGATTTAGAGAAGAGAGGTAAATGGTAATGTTTGGTGAACGTATGAACTGAGCTCCAGGTAGCAAGCTTCTAGAATGTCTCTGGTAAGAACCCCTCTGAGAAAAGCTGCAGAAGTAGATGCAGCCCTGGTGGAATGAGATCCAATCCCATTGGGGACAGGTTTACCATGGTGCACGTAGCAGAAACTAATACAATGGCTTATCCATTTAGAAACAGTCTGCTTTGAAATAGCCTTTCCTCTGCCCCTGCAGCAAATGCCACCTATAATTGTTCAGATTTTCTTAGAGATTTTGTCCTGTTTAAGTAGAATCTAAGTTGTCCAATGAGTGCAGAATCCGCTCACCCTTGTTCTGTGGATTGGGAAAGAAAGTTGGCAGATGAATGGTCTGATAAAGAGCCACACTGGGTACCACCTTAGGCATGAAAGATGGATTGGTCCTGAGTGCCACCCTGTCTGGATGAAAAATAATGAGAGGCTCCACTGCCATAAAAGCCTGTAATTCTGAAATCCTTCTAGCTGAAGTGACTGCTAAAAGGAAAGCTGTTTTCCAGGAGAGAAATTTTAAGTCTGCAGTAGCAGCTGGCTCAAAAGGAGGTAGAGTGGCTTTTTTCCAAAAGAAAATTGAGGTCCCATGCAGGAGTTGGTGCTGTCCTGGGAAGTCTTACATTTTTGGCCCCTCTGAGGTACTGCTTTAGCAGAGGAAGACAAAAGAGGGAAGGCTCCATGTTGTAATGGGCTGAAATGGCAGAGGCATGGATTTTTATGGAAGAAAAAGATAGGCCCTTGTGAAGCATCTCAGTTAAATATTGCAGAATCTGAGGAATATTGGGCATTGCTGTGCTTATTCCTTGTGCCTGGTTCCAAGCACAGAATCTTTTCCATTTGTCAGCATAAGATTTTCTAGTACTAGGCCTTCTAGCCCCAAAATGACATCCACCACAGGTTTGCTGAGAGATGTAACTGGTGAAATTAGTTGACCAGCCAAGCTGCAAGATTCAGACTTTGGAGATGAGTGTGCAGAATTTGATAGTTCTGCTGAGACCGTAGGTAAGGTGTTTGAGGAAGGCACCACGGAGGAAGGTGTGACATATTGAGTAGGAGCGGGTACCAGTGCTGGCGAGGCCAGTCCGGAGGAATCATTTTTGTTTTTTCCTGTCTGACTTTTAGTAAGACCTTGGAGAACAGAGGCAGAGGAGGAAAGGCATAGACTGATAGGTTTAGGTTTTTCCATCTGAAAGATAGAGCATCCACTTTCCAAGCTTTTTTGTGATGAATTCTTGTGCAGAATTTGTCCAACTGATAGTTTTGGGGTGAGGTAAAAAGATCTGTGTCTGGGCTCAACCATTTGCCTGTCAACATGCTGAAGATTTGTGAATCCAGTTTCCATTTGTGTGGGTCCATAAGATTTCTGCTTAGTTCGTCTGCCAGAGTATTCTGCTTTCCTGGCAGGAATTGAGCTTGCAGATGTATTTGATAAGTCAAGGTCGTGTTCCACAATGCCATGGCTAGTCTGCAAAGGGGGTAGGAATGGGTACCCCCTGCTTGTTTATGTACCACATGACTGCGGTGTTGTCAGGCTTTATCAGTAGTTGTCCTGGATGAAGATAGTCCTTGAAGGCTGTCAGAGCATTCTGTACAGCTAGCATCTCTTTCTGACTGATATGTAGGTGCATTTGATTTGGGCTCCATTGGCCCTGAATGCATTTCCCTGCCAGATGCGCCCCCCAAGCATAATCTGATGCATCTGTAGTCAGGGTTTGGGCGGCAGGGGGTGGAATGAATGACAGTCCCTTGTTTTGTTGGCAGGCCTCTGCCCACCATAGGAACTCTAGCTGCAGGCAAGGAATGATAGGAATCATTGTTTCCAGGCTGTGACAATGTTGACTCCATAAGCTTTTTAGGTACCACCGAAGTTTCCTCATATGCAGTCTTGCATATGGAATTATTAGAATACAAGAGGCCATGAACCCAAGGCCTGTAGAATTCATCTTGCAGATAGCTGGGTGTTTGTGGCCACCTGTTTGAAGTAAGTCATCAATTGAATTTGTTTTTCTGGTGTAAGGTAAGTCATCTGGGCAGTTGTATTCAAGCTTGCACCCAGGAATGTAATTATTTGAGAGGGTACCAGTTGTGATTTCTTTTCGTTTATAGTGTACCCTAGACAAGTTAGAAGTCTTTTTACAAACGCCAGATGTTTTAGAAGAGTGTCCTTGTTTTCTGACTGAATTAGACAACCGTCCAGATATGGATAAATTTGAAGATTTCTTTGCCTGCAAAATGCAATTACTGGTGCCAGGCACTTTGTGAAGACCCTGGCCGCAGTAGATAAGCCAAAGGGCAGTGCAGAGAACTGGTAATGCAAATAGCCTGCTTTGAAGCGGAGGTATCTTCTGCAAGATTTCCTGATTGGGATATGCAGGTAAGCCTCTTTTAAGTCTAGAGTTACCAACCAGGCATCCTTGCCTAGCATAGGTAGCAACTGTTGTAGAGTCAGCATCTTGAATTTTGGAATGTACAGAAATGTATTCAGAATGGATAAGTCCAGGATTGGACGCCATGATTTGTCTTTTCTGGGTACCAGAAAAAGCCTTGAATAAAAACCTTGTCCCTTTTCCTTTTCTGGTACTGGTTGAATAGCCCTCATATTCATGAGGGACATAACTTGTTTCTGGGCCTATGCCCACTGGATTTGGAGGCAAATCTGGCCATCCATTTGGGATTGGCAACGTGTGGAAATGAAATCGGTATCCCTGAGATACTATATTTAAAACCCACTTGTCCTGGGTAATCATTTGCCAGTTTCGTGCATGAAGTGCCAGTTTTACCCCCAAAGGGGCAGCCAAAAGATAAGTGCTTGGTGACTGCAGTGGAAAGTCATTGAGACTGTTTACCGTAGGAGGGTGCCTTGTTGCTTCCAGATTTGGAGGTGGAGGCACCCCATTGCTTTGTTCTATAAGTTCCTTGTGACTGAAACCTGGAGCCTTTGGAATGTCTGGGTTTGACCTGAGCAGCTCTGGTCAGTACTAGAAAGGACCAGTTCTTAGTAGGCCAATGCCTACTGAACCTGGGTGGCTGCACTTGTAGGAAATCTTTTACAGTTTGCATAGATTTAGCTTCATCTTCCATCTTTTTCAAAACAACTTCTGCCTTATTACCAAATAGACTGTCCTGTTGTAATGGAGCATCCAACAATTTTGCTTTAACATGGTCAAGCAGATTTTGCTCCTTGAGCCAAGCATGCCTTCTTATCACAGATCCAGTTACAGCAGCCCTGCAAGAGGCCTCCAAATAATCAAAACCACATTGCAAAGCATGTTTTCCAACTTGTTCAGCTGAATGCAATAAATCCTGCAACTCTACTTTCCACACAGTCAGAAATCAACATAATTTTCTGTTTAAGTAAACCCATGACATGCTGTTGATATTTAAGCATATGAAATTGACAGTTTAAAGCCCTGATAGCCAAGGTTGCAGACGTGTAAACCTTCTTCCCCATCTATCCAGTGCCCTGGAATCTCTGTCAGAAGGGGTAGGATTTTTAGCAGTAGAAGCCTTAACGCCTTTGGGACCCTGAGAAATGGTTTCAGGGTCAACAGTACGGTTTTTAAAAAGGAATTTGTGGGAGTCAGGAACCCTGTAATATCTGTCTGGCTTACTAGGAGCCGGAGGCAGGGAATCAGGAGCCATACTGGATTCTGAGAAAACATAATCAACAATGTCTAGAACAGGAGGTATAGCCAAAGGCCTATGCTGAGGAAGAAGAAGGAAATCCCTAAGTCTCTTTTTAGATTCTGAGAAATCCTGCCTCTCCCAGTGGAAGTGTTCCCTTAAGGTATGCAAAGTTTCTCCAAAAGAAAAATCCTCAGGAGGAGAAGCAGAAGGGATGGAATCTTTTGCATCAGAGTCCTCATAAGTGGGAATAGATAATTCCTGATCAGAAGAAAAATTAGAAGAAATAGAAACCTCTCTTAGCAGGAAGGGGATGGGTAACCCTGATCAAGGTAATTAAATCCTCAGCCATTTTGATCATTTGTTTTTTAGGCATTGGGGCCTGTACATGTGGACCAAGAGTAATTTTTTTAGACAAAGAAATAGATTTTGGTCTCAGTTTTGAAGATGGCGTTGGTTTAATATATAAATCTTTAGGCATGAAAACACCCTCAGAAGCCGGTGCCTGCTCAGCGGCTCTGGACCCATCTAAGGTAGAGACATCCGCGGGTTCAATACTTAAAAGTATCTCGCGGCATACCGGATTATGAATGGGTCTCAGTAGCGGCCTGCGAATCAAAAGTAGTGGGTATCAGGGGCTGCGAAAGCACCTCACTGAGTACCGGTGACTGACTTATGAGAAGCTTCGTCGGTCTGTCTCTGTCTTTTTCTTTGCATTTTTCAGGCATTTCGACAGTCGGATTGCTAACCGACGATATTTCTGGATAGTTAAATCTTGAGCCAAAATATTTAGAAGTAAAAATATACCAACGTTTAATAGTGCGTTGATTAAATTTAGAACAAAACCAACAGCAAGGCATGTTTTGGTCAGGGCCTAGGCAAGGAATACAGTACAAATGAAAATCCTTATGAGGTATTTGTTTCTCACAAGTAATACAATTATTAACTTTTACTGATATCGGTAAGGAGCAAGAAAAGGTTTCCCCAACGGGGTACTTAGCTTTTAGTTGAAGACTTTGGTTCTGAAACTCGAAAACGAAAATTTCAGGAGTCGGCCGACCGGCACTTGCGAACTGATTCTGCTTTGGGCACTGCGCTGCAAGAAAGACTGGTGTAATGGCATTGGCTGCATGTTTTATACCCCTGATGTCATGGAAGAAGGGACAGCAACCGACGCAGGACCCAAAACTTTGTTAATCAGGCCGACTGAGGGCAACCTGCCAGCAGATTAACCAAATGTAATGGCTGCAACAGTGAAACATTAAGAACATCCACACTGATCCATACCCATCTCTCTTGGCAACACCTTTTGTACCCTGCCGCCATTCCAATCCTTTAGTGCACCTTGACTTATTTTCTGGGCTAGAGGTTCCAATTACACTGGGAATAAGAGAACAATCTTGCCTGGTACCCCTTTTGATTTAATTTTACGAATTATACTACACCTTAATAAATATCTTGTAGAAGATGTATAAGATCTATTGGGAAGCCCATTCTCTCCATTACTACTCACAGGAATAGCCAGCTGACCATTAGGTTAGCATAATGGTTAAGGTGTTTACCTTAAAGATACAAGGTGCAGGGTTTGATTCTCACATGGGGTAACTGGCTAGGGTTCAAATGCCCCACAAAGCCATTTAGCCCATTAGTAAACTAGGAAGGGAGGTTGGTATAATGGTTAAGGTACTTACCTTACAGACACAAGGTGCAGGGTTTGATTCTTACATGGGGTAAACGGCTAGGAGCTTAAATTGGTCCACAAGGGCAGTTAGCCTTGTACTAATCTGACTGATGTAATGGTGTCAGCTGCCTGTTTTTATACCCCTGACGTCAGTCCTGAAGTGACAGCAACCGACGAAGAAATACTAAGCCTCTGGTATTCAAGCCGACTCTGGGCTACGCCGGGCAGGATAACCCAAGTGTGATGACTGCAACAGTGAAACCCGAAGAACATCACAGCTGATATCCATAACCATTAGGGTGTCTGCAAAATATCCCAACTAACAAACTAAAACAATGACTAAAAATGTCACACAGAAAATCCAATCAGTAAAAACCAAAAGAAAACCTAACAAGGCTAGACTTTCCACTGTGTGATTCCTTAAACCTCTTGTATTAGAGGCAACATGGGATATATGCAAATGGATGGGATATTCTACAGACACCCTAATGGTTATGGATTATCAGCTGGGTATGACAGCCCTGTGTTTCTAAAGGTTAGCCAAACATTCCACTTGTGCTGTGTTTATGATGCCATAAGAAGGCTGAAACATGCATGTCTACAGCTTGTGGGGTTTGGCTTTATTGGCCTGAATTTGTCCATAAATAGACAGTCATGGACATTCAGAATTGCCATATAGCTGAAATACTTGATGTCGTTTTTAATTTCTCAAAGTCTTTTGGGTTTCTAATACCATGACGGGAATGGACCCCATTCCTAAGTCAAAGTACGATTGAAGTTCATGAAATTAGTATTGTTTCATTATTTGATGTTAGACAAAAGTGCTCTTAGCAGCACCCGCATTGTGTCCAGTAATGACTCCTCCTGCAATTTGTACGGTGATACATGAATTGGTAACATATTTAAATACAACTGTAAATTATTTTTTATAAGTCCAGTTGCTCCTACTACTATTGGAACTGTCTGGGTAGCTTTCCTCCACATGGCTCTCGTTTCTGCCTGCAAATCAAGATATTTTATAACTTCGTCTCTCTGTACCCAAGACACTGTAGTCACTAGGTGTGGCGATTTCAATGATCAATGCTACTCTTTTCTTGGACCACTATATCTGGTTTTCTAGCATCTATCTTTTGGACTGTTAGCATTGGGTGATCCCAAGTGATGTAAACCATCATTTTCTATGATTCTAGATTCTCTGTGGCTCATGTTTCCAGTGTTTTTTAGCCACTTCGATACCATAGTGTTTGCACAATCTCCAGTGTAACAATCTCACCACATTATTATGCCTTTCAGTATACAGTCCCTCTGCCATTAGTCTCTCGCAACCAGCAATAAGGTGTGTGACTGTTTCCAATTCAGTTCCACAAAACCTACATATACCTGTATCTCCCACATGTTCAATGGACTTCGTAAACCAGCATGTACGTAGGCCACTATCTTGGGCTGCCAGCATGAACCTTTCATTTCCTGATGTAAATTCACCTCTCCTTAACCATTCCTGCGTTCATTCTTGATCAACATGAGGCTCTTCCAGAGGTTTTCTATACTTGCCACTGTACTTATGTTTTTTCCACATTTTTTGCCTTCTTACCTGGTCCTTCACCTTATATTCTTTCTTTTGTTTTTTAGAACATTCAGTTGCTGTTTGTTTTTTATCCACTTCTGATTTGATTATCATTCCTGCTTGACGTCAATATGCTTCTGCTAAATTAAGCATTGATGTCATCTTAGATTTATTCTCCTCATGTTTCAAAACTTTCACCACATTTGGATCTTGTGAGGTCAGTGGATATGTGTGGAGTCCCATGATTGCAGATCTGTACATGTAGTCAATTTCAAGGAGACCCATCCCTCCTTCAGAACGGGGAATATATAATCTTGGTATACACTGATTTTTTTTATAAATCATCTGGTGAGCATGAAACATCGTTCTTGCTTTTACATCCAATCTATCCAACACTTTTCGGGGCCGGTCAATCACTCCAAAACTATAAGTTAGGACAGGAAGAGCAAATTGATTTATAGCTTGGATCTTGTTCCTAGGTGTCAATGCTGTTTTCAGGATTAATTTAAGTCTTCTAAAGTACTCCTTACTAAGCTTTATTCGCATTTGTTCGTGTTTTAATGCTGATCCTTCATCAATTCCCAAGTATTTATACATACCTCCTCTTGCTCAAGTTCTTTTATATTACATTCTTGTCCCAAACTGATGTTTTCCTGGTGCTGCAATTTTCCTTTTTTAAAGGTTGCTTTTGCACATTTATCAAGACCAAATGACATTCCAATATCATCTGAAAAAGTTTTGACAACCTGCAGCTGTGCTTTCAGTTCCTCATCTGATGAGCTATACAACTTTAAATCATCGACAAAGAGAAGATGAGAAGTCATTAGACATTTTGTTTTCTAGAAGCCAAATTATAACCATGGTAAATGACTATAAACTCTGTCTGCGTCATTTCCCGTGTATATTTTGTACGTCGTCGGAAGACAAGTTATTGGTCTATAACTTTTAGGGTAGCTTGCAGGTTCCCTCAAGTAAGAGCATTGTTTTTCCTGCTGTTAAACAGTGCAGTGTATGTTCGGGGTGCGCATATAAATAGTTCTTACTCGTGACTAAATCCTTGTTCAAAGAAGTTAATACTTTAAGCCAAAAGTTAGGTACTGTATCTGGGCCTGGGGTTTTCCAGTTGCTTTTCTCAACTTTATTTCAATCTCTCTGGCTGTTATTTCATCCTATTTCATATCCTGTACCTTTAAACTTCTGATTCTTTCCTTTACTTCTTCTATCCATTGAGCATCTTTGTTATGTTCCACAGGATCTTCATAGATACTTCTCCAAAATGTATATTTTTGGCGGTCTATCAATTCCTTTTACCTTATTTCCCAATTCTCTATAAAACTTTTTTGGGTCATCAATAAAATGTTTATTTTGCGCTTTTCCCTTATATTTATCTTAGTATCTTTTAAGTTTTTTCTACCTGTTTTGAAATTTTTAGTTTATCATCTCCAATAGTGCACAATAGATCCTGGTCTGTTCTAATACTGTGCATTGCTTTTATCACATCTATCTTTCTTAATATTTTTGTTGATCTGTTCCCTCTTCTATAATCTTCTAATCACCAAGGCCATAGACGAGGGAAAGTTGGTTCACACAGCCTACCTTGACCTCGCCAAGGCTTTTGACACTATTCCTCACTCGGGTATTACAGAAAAACTCACCAGCCTGAACATAAACCCCTACATCACGAGATGGGTTGCCAACTGGCTTACAGACAGAACTCACACGGTATGAATAGCAGGCTCCAGGTCCGACTCTAAACCAGTCAAGTGGTGTCCCGCAAGGCTCGGTCCTGGGACCCCTACTGTTCGGCATATACTTCTCAGAAGTACAGGCAAACACAGGAGGACTATGGCTAAACAAGTTCGCCGATGTCTGCAAACTGGGAGCCGTAATTGACTCTCTGGCTGACATGGACATCCTCCAAAAGGGCCTTACTGAGACGGACACCTGATGTCAAAGTCATGGCCTCAAACTAAATGCCAAAAAATGCATAGTCATCCCGTTTAGGAAAAACAAAACACCCACGAATTACCACATAGGTGGCAGCCCCCTTAATATAGAAGAGATAATAAAAGATCTAGGGACCCAGGTAGATAGTAATCTCTCCTTTGACAATCATATTGCCAAAGTAGTTAGGAAATCCTTCTATGTGGCCCATCTAATTACTTAAGGTTTCACATCTAGAAATAAAGGGGTTATAGTGCCCCTCTACTCACCACTCATTAGACCCATCATAGAGTACAATGCCCCATTTGGGATGTACCTCACAAGACACTTCCAACAGCTGGAAAGACCACAAAAGTACCTCACCAAGAGGATTACTGGCCTCAAACATATGTCCTATGCAGCCCGACAGAAAAAACTCTGGCTGTACTCAGTGACGTATCGCTTATTCAGAGGTGATCTCTGCCTGACTTACAAAGCCATGTCCAACTCAGAATTGATGGACATGCTCCACCTAAAGAAATCCAAGTCACTACGAGCATCGTGCTCTAGTGAGTTAAACCTCGCCACAACAATAAACAGAACATGCTGGAGGGCTAGATTTCTGTCACAGAGACTCCCCATGCTTTTGAACAAAATTCCAAATTACATCAGGCAGAGTCCCTCACTAACACTCTTCAAGAGAAACCTTGACGAGTGGATGGGTAACAGAAGATACATCCCTGGGATCACTTCACTGGCTCTGCTTGACAGAGTATCAGTTAATTAATCAACGAGGCAGTGAAAGCCGACACACTCTGGCTAGGCTTATAAATGCCCTCAGGCAAATAGCCTAGTACCTACCTATGAACCTATGAACAATACTTCTTGTCTTAACTGCTTTATAGTTTTCTCTGTTCGATATTTCCATGATGGTACCCTGTGGTAGAACTTTACCAGTTATTAATTTAGCAGCACAGTAATATATTCTGTTTACTTCTGTTATATCGCATGGGTCTCTATGGACAGTCCTAATTACTGTGTTCATTTGTTTTATCAAGCTTCTGTCTTCTGGGGGTTTATTAACCTTCTGCAGTCTATTTCTCTCACTGATCTTGATATATCTATCTTTGTCTATTAAATCAAGCAACTCTTCTCAATTGCTTTTCTTCCATACTGAGGGCACATCCCTTGTTTTCCATTTCTGTGGCCATTCTATAGAAAATTCTATAGCATCTTCCTGTGACACATTCTCTTCAATTTCATTCAGTCTCATCTGTTGTTCTGTCATATGGGAACTCGCTGGCCTATCTCTCCTCAACATTGACTGTGTCAGAGTTTCCACAGTTTCCTGTTCTTTCTTTGCTGTCTAGCTTCAAGTGAATGCTTATACTGGTTTCCTGTGGAAGGCTCCAAAATATCTTGATATGGTACCTGACCAGTTACTTCCTATTCGACTGGTTTCCCCTTAATTTGGATATCCATTGCTCTATCCTGTTGTGGTGCTTTCTGCATTTGATTTTCTACACTGAATCCTTTTCTTAGCAGTTGTTCCATTACCTCAATTTCTATTTCTTTGACTTCTCTAGTACTCATCTCTTAGGTTCATAGGTTCATAGATTAGTACTAGGCTAACTGCCCTTGCAAGCCATTTTAAGCCTAGCCAATTATCCCCTGTGAGATTCAAACCCTGTACCTTGTGTTTGTAAAGCAAACACCTTAACCATACACTGAATCCTTCTCTTTGCAGTTGTTCCATTACCTCAGTTTCTATTTCTTTGACTTCTCCAGTACTCATCTCTTAGGTTCATAGATTAGTACTAGGATAAATGCCCCTGCGAGCCATTTTAAGCCTAGCCAATTATCCCCTGTGAGATTCAAACCCTGTACCTTGTGTTTGTAAGGCAAACACCTTAAACCATTAGGCCACCCCTCCTTTTCTACTTTTCCTCTTAGTCTTCTTATTTTTTGTATTGTAAAGTTGTCCATATCTGGATTCCATTGCCTATATTTTTCTTCAAATATCTTTGGTGCTGCTATTTTTGTATTAGTTAGTTTTGCTTTCTCCTTTGCATAAATATTACACCATATCAATTCTCTTTTCCTTTCCCCTGTCCATATTTCTTCTTCACGTGCCTCTTGATCTTGCTTTTCCTTATTCTGAGGACTCAGTCCATCCTGGTGTAATGTAATCTGTTTTTAGACCTTCTACATTAAATCCTTCACTTCACAGGCACTCCGTAACTTCAGCTTCTATTTCTTTAACTTCTGCTTTACCAATTGTCTTTTCTACATTGAATCTTTGTGCTTTTAGTCTTTTTGTTGTGAAATTTTCTGTATCTGAATGCTTTTGCTTGTATTTTTCTTCAAATATCTTTGAGGCTGCCTTCTCCATATTAGTTAACTTGGCTTTGTCCTTTGCATAAATATTGCACCATATCTAATCTCTCTTTCCCATGTCCATATTTCTTTTTACATTTTTTAAATATCTCTAGGTTATCTTGTTTATATTTTCTCACTTCCTCAGAGGCTTCTTTTTCCAAAGAGATCAAAGTTACTTGATCTATATACTGTTTTTCGAAAATCTGTTGTATTAATGAAAGCAAATTTTTATTTGAAGCTTGTAACAGTTTTTCCTGTGGAAGTATTTTTCTTTCCTTTAATTTCTCTCTTAATCGTTTTGTATATCTTATATCTGGAAATTATGGGCTTTTTGCGTAATAGTAACAATGCATAATTTCTTTCTTATCCTCGATAGTCCACTCTGTCATCTTTATGGCTCTTCTTTGGCCAATCAATTTTTGTCAATTTTGTGGATTGCTACTTCCTTCTACAACAGGGTGGGCATTCTCCCCCTGAGCCTGGCCTGGCCCCATTGTAGGAATGTTTCCGTATTTTGAGGAGTCTACACTGTCATTTTTTCCAGTCCTGGCACTAGTGTGCCTACCACGATTGGGCACTTTTTTTTATCCTGGGTCTTGTGCACCCAGCTTTTTTTTTTTATTTTTGATTTACTTCTGTCCATGATATATGCTATATAAATAGTCTATATATCAGTGTCACCTTGGTGAGATTTTGTGAAAAACAGGGTCCACCTCGCGAAGGTACTCACCAAGACTTGAGGATGAATTTGATTTCAGCACTACTACTCTCCTCTGCTTGCTGAGTTTTCATGTCTCCATCCAGACCCCATCTCTCCATCCGGACCTTAAAGGGTCATCTGAATATATCCCATGTTGCCTCTAATACAAGAGTTTTAAGGAATCACACAGTGGAAATGTTTTTTTCTGTGCAACTTTTTTACTCATTGTTTTAGTCCCTTTTAATAAAGTCCCATTGCTTAGACTTGTATCAACTTTGGTAAAAGTATACTCATCCTAGCAGCTATAATCAGTATGAAAGTGTTATAGTCATGGTTTAAAATTGAAATTGGTCTATATAATTCTGGCCTACATGGGTATTTTCTTTCTTTCAAATGACTGTTACTACTTCCTTTTTCCACAACTTTTGAATCCTTTTAGTTCCATTTCAAGCCCAGCCAAAAATCCCTATTCAAAATATTTCACATGTAGTAGAAGCTTGTTCCAGAGGTGAGGGATACACTGGGATATGAATCATGCCAACATGTCTTATCTATCTGCTGATGAAGGTTTAGTTCCTTTAAATATTTGATGGACTATTAGTTCTGTGAAGAAAGAGGAGACCAAGTAGGGTCTTTCATGGTACAAAAGGCTAGACAGATTTCTACAGAGAAGTCTGAAAGAGACCAAGTTCAAAGAAAGGGCTGCCAGTCTCTCCTAACAACTAAAATTTCTGAGGCCACTGGTCTTTTTAGTTATGAATCTGCGAGGTGTCTCAAGTTGTGTTACATGTTTAGATAAATACATGCCAAAAGGTATATTGCATTCAATAATGGGTCTGATAAGATATGAGTAAACTTTGGATCTAGTGGAGATGTCTTTGAAAATTAGATGGACCAGATAAAATGTTTTCCAAACTACTGTGGAAACATGATGGTCAAATGGTAAAGAATTATCAACAATGACCTAGGAAACAGGTCATTAATGCTCTCTCCAAGACCAAGAACACTGTATCAATGGTCCAGACAATATCCCAGCATGCCTTCTAAACAGCATGAGACATGACCTATCAGGGCTTCTGGATTTACTATTAAACTGTAGCCTCCAAACAGGCTTTGTGCCTCATGAATGGAGAAAGGCAACAGTCATCCCTCTGCACAAAGGTGGGCCATTTACAGACCCTGGAAACTACAGACCCATAAGTCTCACAAGTCTTGTATGTAAAGCCATGAAAAGAATTATCATGGAGATGATCAATAGAGATATAGTAAACCTGCAGACACTGGACCCAACCCAGTTTGGTTTTGTCAAGGGCAGATCATGCCTACTCACCCTGGTAGACTTCTTTGAGAAGGTCACCAAAGCAATGGATGAGGGCAAAATCGTTTACACTGCCTACCTTAGGCTGGCCAAGGCATTTGACACAATACCCCACTCAAGCACTGTTGACAAATTCAAGAGGTTAGGTAAAAACCCGTATGTCACCCAGTGGATAGCCAACTGGCTCACAGACAGGACACAGGAAGTTAGAAAGTACAGTTTTGTACCTACCATAAATGTAGATGTTCGAGTGTTCACACTGCTGCAGTCATCATACTTGGGTTATCCTGCCGCCAGGCGGTCCCGCAGTCGGCCAGAGTTCCAAAGTCTTGGTCCGGCGTCGGTTGCTGTCGCTTCTTCCCTGACGTCAGTGCGCCAGGGGTATATAAGAGGTATCCAACGCCATTTTCTTCAGTTTTTCTTGCCCCAGATGTCAGGTGCCCCCAAGTAGGTAGGCAATACATATTGCTAATTAAACACGTAAAGAAAATAAAAGGAATACCTTCAGTTACAAGCAAATACACAACGAAGGTTGTACAAGATAGAAAGGTATAGAAAAGTTCAGCTAGGTCAGAGGGGATGGAGGGAGGGCAACCTGGACTGCAGCAGTGTGAACACTCGAACATCTACATTTATGGTAGGTACAAAACTGTACTATGTTCATCGTGTTACACTGCTGCAGTCATCACACTTGGGTTGAATCCCAAAGCTAAGGATGGGCGATGGAACTAAACAGGGTTTGGAGAAGCTAGTAGGCCCTGCAGAGCTGCAGTGGCAAAGCCAGCTCCGGTTTTAGAGTACAGAGGTAAGTGATCGTGCTTGATGGTGTGCACTGAACTTCAAGTTGCAGCCTCCAAAATATCCTTGGTTGGTACCCCTCTGAGAAAGGCTGTTGATGTAGCGGTTGCCCTGGTGGAATGGGACCTAATGCTAGCAGGTACAGGTTTCCCATGATGTGTGTAGCAGAAACGGATACAATGTCCTATCCATTTTGAAATGGTCTGTTTTGAGATAGCTTTTCCTTGTGATCCTGCAGCATAGGATACAAAGAGCTGGTCAGATTTACTGAAAGCCTTAGTTTTATCCAAGTAGTATCGTAATTGCCTGTGAATGTCCAAAGAGTGCAGGAGCCTTTCTCCTTTGTTCTGGGGGTTTGGGAAAAAGGTGGGCAAATGAATGGTTTGGTTTAGGGCCACACTGGATACCATCTCTGGCATAAAGGAAGGGTTAGTTCGTAGAGCGACTCTGTCTAGATGAAAAATGATGAAAGGCTCCACTGCCATTAGGGCCTGTAGCTCTGAGACTCTTCGTGCTGAAGTTATTGCTAGCAGCAGGGCAGTTTTCCATGATAGAAACTGTAAATCAGCTGTAAAAGCTGGTTCAAAGAGCGGCAGTGTAAGCTCTTCCAGAACAAAGTTGAGATCCCAAGTTGGTGTTGGTGCTCTCCGGGGCGGTCTTATGTTCTTAGCCCCTCTGAGGTACTGTCTTAGCAGAGGATGTGAAAATATAGGAGGATCTGTGTTGTAGTGAGCTGAAATTGCTGAGGAGTGGATCTTAACAGATGAAAAAGAAAGTCCTTTGTGCAACATCTCAGTTAAATATTGTAGAATCTGAGGAAAATTTGGAACAAGGGGATTTTGGCCCTTAGCCTGGTTCCAGGCGCAAAATGTTTTCCATTTGTCTGAATAGGTTTTCCTGGTGCTGGGTCTCCTTGCCTCCAGAATATCCATAACAGCTTTAGAGAGAAGTGTTGACTGGTTGCTTAGGTAATTTGCCATGCAGCCAGATTTAAAGTCTTGAGCTGGCTGTGTAGAATCTGATTGTTTTGCTGAGTGAGCAGGTGAGGAATTTGAGGCAAAATCCATGTTGGGCCTTGAGCCATGTTCTTAATATTGGATACCAGTGTTGGCATGGCCAGTCTGGAGCAATGAGCATCATTTGTGGCCTCTCTAATCTGGCTTTCAGCAGCAACTTTGCTAGAAGAGGCAGTGGAGGAAAGGCATACATTGTTAATGTTTTCCAACTGAATGAGAGGGCGTCCACTTTCCAAGCTAGTGGGTGGTATGTCCTTGTGCAAAATTTCCGAAGTTGGTAGTTTTGGGGGTTGGCAAACAGATCTATGTCTGGGCGCCCCCATTTTTGAGTTATCATTGCGAATATTTGTGGATCTAGTTTCCACTCGTGAGGATCCATGATGTTTCTGCTTAGATCGTCTGCCAATGTGTTTTTCTTTCCTGGCAGGAATTGTGCTTGTAGCTGAACTTGGTAGGTCAGTGCTGTGTTCCACAAGGTCATTGCTTGCCTGCATAGGAGGTAGGAGTGTGTGCCCCCTGCATAGGAGGTAGGAGTGTGTGCCCCCTTGCTTGTTTATGTACCACATTACTGTGGTGTTGTCTGTCTTTATTAGGAGTTGTCCTGGATGTAGGAGGTCCTTGAAAGCTGTTAGGGCATTTTGTACAGCTAGCATCTCTTTTTGATTGATATGCAGATGCCTTTGATCTGTAGACCATTTGCCCTGAATGCACTGTCCTGCCATGTGTGCTCCCCAGGCATAATCCGATGCATCTGTTGTTATAGTTTGCCTGGCTGTGGGTAAGATGAAAGGCTGACCCTTGTTGAGGTGACATGCCTGAGCCCACCATAGAAACTCCTGTTGAAGGCAGGGAATGAGTGGTATTATTGTTTCCAAACTGTGGCTTTGTTGAGTCCATACGCTTTTCAGGTACCATTGTAATTTCCTCATATGCAGTTTTGCAAATGGTATTAGTTGTATGCAAGATGCCATGAATCCCAAGGCCTGCAGAATTTTTCTTGCAGGGAGTTGGGTCTTTGTTGCCATCATTTTGAAGTATTGAGTCAGTTGTTCTTGCTTGTCTGGCGTGAGATAAGCCATCTGGGCCATTGTATTTAAGCTGGCACTCAGGAATATTATGTCTTGTGAGGGCACTAGTTTTGATTTCTTTTCGTTTACTGTGTACCCCAGGCAACTTAATAGGTGTTTGACAAACGCCAGATGCTTTAAAAGAATGTCCTTGCTTTCTGCTTGAATAAGGCAGTCATCCAGGTATGGATATATTTGAATTCCTCTTTGTCTGCAGTATGCAATTACTGGTGCCAGGCATTTTGTGAAGTCCCTGGGTGCAGTAGATAAGCCAAAGGGCAGTGCAGAGAATTGATAATGAGTTGAACCTGCAATAAATCGGAGGTATCTTCTGCAATTTTGTCTGATAGGAACATGCAGGTATGCCTCCTTGAGGTCCAACGTTACTAGCCAAGCCTTCTTGCCCAGCATGGGAAGAAGTTGCTGTAGTGTTAGCATCGTGAATTTGGGTACTTGCAGATAAGTGTTTAAAATTGAGAGGTCCAGAATCGGTCTCCAGGCTTTGCCCTTTCTGGGGACTAGAAAGAGTCTTGAGTAAAATCCTTGTCCTTGCTCCTGTGTAGGTACCTGTTGAATGGCTCTCATGTCCATGAGAGCTGTAATTTGATTTTGAGCCTCTGCCCATTGATTTGGTGGCAGGTTTGGCATTCCTTTTATCCTTGGTAAAGTGTGAAAGTGGAATCTGTATCCTTGTGAGACAATATTTTGGACCCATTTGTCTTTTGTGATGATGTGCCAATTGTCTGCAAAAAGTGCTAATTTGCTTGGCAGTCTGAGGGTTAAGTCATTGCGTTTGTCTTCTGATAGCTTGGGACCTGTCTTCTCCTCCTTTCTGGGTTGTGGTACCCCAATGTCGAGGCTTGTAAGGGCCTTGTGACTGACCTCTGCCCCTTGGGCGTCTGTATTTGCCTCTCTGTGGTCTGCCAGAAGCTGGAAAGGACCAGTTTTTGTTGGCCAATTTCTGCTGAAACGAGGGGGTTGAACCTGTAAAAAATCCTTGACTGTTTGCATAGATTTTGCCTTATCCTCCATTTTCTTTAAAACCTCTTCTGCTTTTACACCAAATAAAACATCCTGCTGTAAAGGTGCACCCAATAACCTTGCTTTAACACGATCAGGTAGGGTTTGTTCTTTTAACCAAGCATGCCTACGTATGACAGACCCAGTCACTGCTGCTCTACAGGAAGCTTCCAATGAATCAAATCCACATTGCAAAGTAAGTTTTCCCACTTGTTCAGCTGCATGCAACAAATCTTGCATTTCCTTGAAATCAGGCTGCTCTGAATGTGTGATCATTTTTTGTTTTAATTGAGACATCAGGTATTGCTGATATTTCAGCATGTGAAACTGACAATTTAAGGCCCTCATAGCTACAGAAGCTGAGGTATATACTTTCTTTCCCCATCTGTCTAGTGCTCTGGAATCCCTTTCAGAGGGTACAGAATTTTTAGCAATAGAGGCCTTAACCCCTTTGGGACCTTGGGAAATAGTTTCTGGGTCAGCAACAGGGCTTTTATATAAGAATTTGTGTGAGTCAAGGACTCTGTAGTGTTTGGCTGGTGCAGGAGGTAGAGAGTCTGGGTTAAGGCTAGATTCTAAATAAACATCACCCACAATGTCTAACATGGGTGGAATAGCAAGTGGTCTGTGCTAGGGTAGTAAAAGGAACTCTCGGAGCCTTTTCTTAGAATCAGAGTAATCCTGGCCTTCCCAGTGGAAATGTTCCCTCATGGTATGTAAAGTTTCCCCAAAAGAGTAGTCTTCTGGGGGAGATGCTGAGGGAATAGACTCTTCAGCATCAGAGTCTTCATAAGGGGGAAAAGAGTATTCACTGTTCCTCAGAAGATTCTGAGGAAATTGAGACCTGGTCAGAGGAGGCGTAATCCTCCTCCTGTCTTGGCCTTTTATCAGGAGGGGGATGGGAACCCCTGATTAGGGTAATTAAATCTTCAGCCATCTTAAGCATCTGTTTCTTAGGCATGGGGCCTTGTACTGGAGACTGCTGTACAGTCTTTTTTGCTTTTAAAGGAGTTTTCAGCTTTGCATAGGTTTTAATGGTGAGTGTAGTCGGTCTGAAGACGCCTTCTGCAACTGAAGGAGTTTCAACTGCACCGGAATTTCCTTCAGCCCTGGAGTCGGAAGGGCTAAAGATGAAGGCTGTGGAGGCCTTTTAATCTCCGCTTGGGAATCGGAAGCCGTCTGAGGTTCTAAATCAGCAGTCGTCAAGGGCTGTGTAGACACCTCACTGAAAACCGGAGAACTGTCGACTGGCCCAGCAGAGGCCTCGGAGTCTGGTTTGGGTATCGGTTGCCTGTCCTTATCCTTGCGTTTTTTATGCATTCCGATCGTCGGTTGCTCCGATGGCATGGTATAATTAAATTCCCTACCAAAGTAATGTTGGACGAAATAAAACAGACGTTCAATAGTTCGTTCATTAAACCTAGCACAAAACCGATGACCTGTGACATCGAGGTCTGGGCCTAGGCAAGGAATACAATAAGAATGAAAGTCCTTATGAGGTATTTGCTTCCCACAAGAAATGCAATTGTTAACTTTTTCTGACATTGGACTGAGGCAAGAAAAGGTTCCCCAGTGGGGTACTTAGCTTTATTGAAGACTTCGGTCGGAAATTCGATTTGAAAATCTCAGGAGTTGGCCGACCGGCACTTGGGAACTGCTTCTGCTTCGGGCACCGCGCGACAAGAAAGACTGAAGAAAATGGCGTCAGATGCCTCTTATATACCCTTGGCGTACTAACGTCAGGGAAGAAGTGACATCAACCGACGCCGGACCAAGATTTTGGAACTCTGGCCGACTGCGGGACCGCCTGACGGCAGGATAACTTTTAGTTATGTACTCACCATAACTTCAGATGTTTGGGATCCATCTCGCCTACATTCTGACTGATGGGTTCGGAGCCGATCCCTCGGCTCCCGACTGCACGCTTATGCCAAAGAGCGAAGTCTCTTATTGGCTGAGCTTACTATATCCCAGGATGCACCACTACCAGTCCCCCAGATCTAGTTTGTCCGCATACATACACAGACCCACACATTGCTTATATAACATCGTCAGATGAAACAAGATAAAAAACAGTAGAACTCAAAACCGTTCAATCTCTTCTGATCTCCAAGGCAGGGGGAAGGAGGGTGGGTATTAGGAATGTAGGCGAGATGGATCCCAAACATCTGAAGTTATGGTGAGTACATAACTAAAAGATGTTATGTGATCCTATCTCGCCTACATTCTGACTGATGGGACAGCGTCCTAGCACCTGAATCCTGGGTGGCTCACTGGAAAACACTCCTGAGTACCGTGGAACCAAATGATGCTCGCCCTTTAGATGCCACATCCAATTTATAGTGGGAAATGAAAGTGTGCGGATTGGACCAAGTAGCCGCAGCACAAATCTCCGAGATAGCGAGCTTGGAATGAAAAGCTATAGAAGTCGCCATAGCTCTGGTAGAGTGAGCTTTGATAGATGTTGTAAGTTGCTTATTCGAAGAAGAATAAGCCTGAATTATACAATCTCTAATCCATTTGGAGATAGTAGCTTTTGTGATGGTTTTACCCAATTTATTGTCTGAGAAGGACACAAACAACTGGTCTGACTTACGAATTTGCTGAGTCCTGTCTAAATAGAAGCGCAATTGCCTGTGAACATCCAATTTATGGAGAGTGTATTCTGCTTCATTTGAGAATTTTGGAAAGAAAACTGGTAGCTCTAGAGATTGTTGGAGACAGAGATTAGAACAGACCTTTGGGACAAAGGATGGATTAGGCCTAAGTGATACTCTATCCTTGTGAAAAATCAAGTACGGTGGTTTGATAGACAGGGCTTGAAGCTCTGAAACTCTTCTTGCAGAAGTAATTGCAACTAAGAAGGCAGTTTTCCAAGACAGATATTTTAACTCACATGTAGCAGCCGGTTCGAAAGGGGAAGATGTTAATGCACGAAGCACCAAATCAAGATCCCACGGAGGCGCAGGATGAAAAACTGGGGGTCTTAACAGGCCCGCACCTTTAATGAAAGTTTTGCATAGTCTGCTGCTCATCAATGGAGGATCCATGGATTCGTGGAATTTAGAGATAGCCGCTAGCTGGACTTTAATAGTAGAGACAGAAGATCCTTGATTAAACAGGGATGTTAAGAATTTCAAAACCTCTGGGATTGGAGCAGTGATAGGGTCTAAGCCCTGAGTTGAGCTCCAGATAGCAAACCTCTTCCACTTACTGATGTACAATTTCTTAGTGGTGGGTTTGTGGGCCGAAGATAAAATGTGAATAACTTCCGGGTCTAATGTGTGACTTCTGACTAAAGTCGGAAGTGGAGGAGCCAAGCTGTCAACTTCAAGGAGTGAAGGGACTGATGTTGTCGTCCCGACTGATGAATTAGCAGATCCGGAGTTAGATCTAAAGTCCAAGGATCGTCCACCGCATGTTTCTTCAGGTAGGGAAACCATACCTGACGAGGCCAGTATGGAGCAATCAGTATCATTGTGGACCCCAATTGAGAAGCTTTCTGAATGACTTTGGAGAGAAGTGGAATCGGAGGAAAGGCATAAAGTAGCCCTGTTGGCCAAGGTTGTGCTAGAGCAGCCATAGCTGCTTCCCCCTGATGTGGAGTCAAGGAGAAGAACCTTTTGCACTTTGTATTTTGTGGTGTTGCAAATAGGTCGCAGCACGGCGTCCCCCATCTCCTGAAAACCTGAGCTGCTACTGTTTCGTTTAGGGACCACTCGTGAGGAGAGAGAATTGTCCTGCTTAATCTGTCTGCCAATATATTTGATTTCCCCGGAATGTGGGTCGCTACCAAGAAACGGCTGGTAGCTACAGCCCATTCCCACACCCTCATGGCCTCTCTGCAAAGGGGGTAAGATCTGGTCCCTCCTTGTTTGTTTAGATACCAGACCACCGACATGTTGTCTGTGTGGATGGCGATTATGCCCTGAGGGAGAAACTTGTGTAAGGCCTGTAGGGACAGAAGTACAGCCCTCATCTCCAATACATTGATGTGGAGAAAAGTTTCGTCTGGAAGCCAGGAGCCCTGAACTAACCTGCCCAGACAATGCCCCCCCCCACCCTGTCTGGGAGGCATCTGTTGTCAGGGTGACCACTGGAGAGGGAATAACAAAAGGACTTCCTTGATTTAGATTGGATGTCTGAAGCCACCAGCGAAGGTCCCGTTTGCATGTTTCTGTAATCATAATGGGATGATTGAGGGGAAGATCCTGAAAGGACCATTGAGTCGACAATAGCCACTGAAGAATCCTCATGTGCAATCTTGCCAGAGGAACTAGAAGAACCGTGGCAGACATCGAACCTAAAACTTGTAGGACCATCCTGGCTGGGGTCTTGGATCTTGAAATCAGGGCTTGAACTTGGCCTTGTAAAGTTTGGATCCTTTCGGTAGGAAGAAAAACGCGCATCAATTTTGAGTCTATCTCTGCTCCTATGAACCTTATGCTGAGAGGGCAGCAAGACAGACTTTGACCAATTGAATGTAATTCCCAGGGTAGCACCCAGGGAGATGGTGGCTTTGAGGTTGTCCATTAGTAGATGCCTGGTGGTGGCAGTCAGGAGCCAGTCGTCCAGATAGGGAACACTTGGAATCCAAGACTCCTCAGGTGAGCAGTCACTACTGCCAAACACTTGGTGAACACCCTGGGGGCTGTGGTGAGACCAAAGGGCAGTGCACAAAATTGGAAATGACCGTCTCCCAGGCTGAAGCGCAGATACCTCCTGGACGCCTGATGTATCGGTATGTGATAATAGGCGTCCTTGAGGTCTATGGAGCACATCCAAACATCCTTCTCCAACAATGGGAGAATGGATTGTAACGTGACCATTCGGAATTTGGATTTCGTGACAGATTGGTTTAGTCTGCTGAGATCCAATATTGGTCTCAGGTCCCCTGTCTTTTTTGGCACTAAAAAGAACCTTGAGTAATTTCGGATCCGATCTGGTCTGTGGGGACCGGTTGGATGACTCCTTTTCTAGCAGCTTTAAAGCTTCTGCGGCTGCAATTTCCCTTTGACTGGGTGGTGGGTCCGGGATTTTTTTGGACGGTGGGGGTGAGTGTGTGAAGGGGATGGTGTAACCTCCGGCAATGATCCGAAGCACCCATCTGTCCTGAGTGATTGACTCCCAGGCTTTTAGGTGCTTGGCAAAACGGCACCCGACTGGCTCCGGAGCAGCACAGCCGGGCAATCCCTCATGAGGTGTGGGAGGCTGAAGAGCCACGAAAGGACTCGCGGTCTCCAGAATTGCGGGGCCCTCTGCCGCCTCTGGGACGGCGTCTCCCAGAAAAATTTCCCCGTCCTCTGCCTCTGGAAGGGGAATCTTCCTGCTGTTGATGGAAAAACTTCTGTGATTTGCGGAACCACATTTTCCCTCCTCCTTTAGCCTTGGGATAAGGCCGAAAGGGAGTGGAATAACGTGCACCTACGGCAGATAAAGTTTTTTCTTCTTGCTCACAGCGGTAAGAGTGTCTTTAACCTTAGGTCCAAATAAGGAGGACCCATCAAAGGGAGCGTCGCGAAGAAGACATGAAGGCCTCCAAAACGACACAACGGAGCCAGGCTTGTCTCCGTAGAGCCACGCCTGTGCCTGCCGCTCTACCCGCCCCTTCGGCCGCATACGAAATGAGCCTCATGGACGAGTTAGAAATTGAAGTAAGGATAGCCAACTGAGAGCTAACCGACTGGGCTAGCTGCTCAGGTAGGTTACCTGAGAGGGAATCTAACAGCTCCTTGACCAGATCCCTCTGAAGCCTGGTAAAATGTGCCAAATAATTCAGGGACCTTAAAGTAAAGGCCGCTGAAGTCAGGGTACGCTTCCCGTGCAGTCCATGCTCCTAGACTCCTTATTAGGAGGATGGACGGACGTTGAAGCCTCTGCCACGTCCTGTTGTGTAGCAGATGCCACCACCATGGCATCTACAGCCACGCCTTTAGTGAGGAACTCCTTCTCGGGTGGGGCAGACAAAAATTTGTTAGGACGAGAAGGGACTGGTTCCACGGTATCTGGATGTTCCCATGCCCTTGACAAACTAAATCCAGGAGCTCGTCAAAGGGCGGAGACACCCAGGAGGCGGAGGCTGAGCCCCGAAGGCCTTGAGGAGCACTGACTCATCAGCAGAGGGGGTTTGGATATCCAGCCGCCTCGTTGTTTGAGGATCTCTAAGATGTCTGCAAATGAGACATCATCCGAGGGCGACTCGGGACCCCTCCGCATCATCAAGATCAGTGTCCGATGTAATAGACTCGGGAGTCCACGTGCTTCCTCTTGCATGATCTCTTCCTTGGGGTTCCTCTGAAGACAACTCGAAGAACCCTCAGGAGGAGGGAACCCCAATGGGGTAACCTCAGGCCCAGGGCTCCGCTGTCTAAGGACAGGGGAACTGCCAAAGACCCAGTCTCCACGCCCAGGGAAGGTGCCGGTAAAGCCGGAGAGATGGCCGAAGAAGACTTGGCCAAAGCACTCCTCATAGCTCTGAAAGCCGGACCCCCAGAATCCTGGGAGTGTCCGGTCCCCGGAGCCATGATAGTAGACGGAAGTCCCGCAGCCGAAGCACTGAGAGGGAGGCTCGGAACCGATAGCATAGGTCCCGAAACATCACCCCCAGGTCCAGCCGAAGAAGTCCGTGTACCAAACTCGGACCCGAAGGCCGGGGTTGGAGTAAGGGTCGGAGCCGACCCTAAGGTCTCTACCGGCTCCAACAGCACCTGCTCCGACGGAGCCGAAGCAGTCGGAGGAGGAATAGCAATGACATGGGCATGGGCCATCGGCTCCGAAGCCAACTGGGTTGGAGCCGAAACAAATTTTTGAAAGACTGGGGACTGGAACAGTCTTTGGAGCACCCTGTCTATGTCCGAATCCGACATCCTCGATGACCTAGAGGACACTGAACGGGTTCGAGATGGCCTCTCCAACGGCCCCAAAGGGCTAGGGGACCGGCTCCGAGGCGACTCTATGACTATCGGCGCCGAAGGAATACCCACACTAGTTTCCATCGGTGCCGAGGAGGACTTCGGCGCCGAGGAGGAAGTGTCTGAGCGGGCAACCTTTGTCGGCTCCGAGACCAGTGGAGCCGACGAAGGTGACCCGCCTCTCGATGCCCCAGCCATCGGCTCCGAAGCCAGAGGAGTCAAGACTAGAGGCATCGAGGCAGACCGTTCCGCCCTCGGCTCCGAAGTCCTTGGAGCCGAAGGAGAAGCCTGCCTATGTCTCTTGGCGGTCGGATCCGACGGACTGGTCGGAGCCGCCCTTTCTTTTAGCTGGAGAAGGAGAGGATGCTAAAGCTTCTTCAAAGGAGGGTTTTATTAAGCCTTTAAGAATGAGTTTATTTTTCCTCTCCTGGAGGACCCTCGAGGAAAAAGCGTGACACACACTGCATGACTCTTGTAAATGTTTGGCGCCCAAACAATAAACACAGAGAGAGTGATCATCTGTGATTGACATCTTAAAATTACATTTGGTGCATTTTTTAAAGCCCGAAGGCCTAGGATTCTGAGACATTATAACAATAATGCAGTAATTCTCTGACAGAAAAAACAAGACTATCCTGACTTGACTTTCTGATTTAACTGACACTACAAAAATCAGTTTACAGCTGCCGATTAAGGTAAACAATCCGGTAACAACAAACAATTAACTCAAAGGGATCTTAAAACCCCTAAGGTTTGAGAGGGGTTGACTGACCGGGAAAGGCCGTACAGATGAAGGGGGCCTGAAATCAGAACCAACGCCCAATCACACTACAAAGTTTGTCACAAAAAAACTCCAATCACACACAAAAGGACAGAGTAGCCGTTAAAACAGCTTTTTATGATAGGAACAGCAAATTTCTGACAGAAAAAAGTTAGTTAAATACTACTTAGCTCAGCCAGCTCGAGACCACGTCTTCGCTAGTTAGCGGCAAACGAGATCTGGGGGACTGGTAGTGGTGCATCCTGGGATATAGTAAGCTCAGCCAATAAGAGACTTCGCTCTTTGGCATAAGCGTGCCGAGTCGGAGCCGAGGGATCGGCTCCGAACCCATCAGTCAGAATGTAGGCGAGATAGGATCACATAACATCCCAAGTTTGATGATTGCAGCAGTGTAACACGATGAACATCTGGGGATTCCACCTCTATAAAGAAGCCAGTCACAAGTGGATTCCCTCAGGGATCAGTCTTTGGACTGCTCCTTTTTGGCATTTACTTCTCAGAAGTCAAGGCCAATGTCAGTGGTCTCTGGCTGGCTAAATCTGCAGATAACTGCAAATTAGAAGCTGTTATTGAATCTCACACTGAAACAAATGTTCTCCAGGAGGGGCTGACACAGACAAATTAATGCCCAGAAATGCATAATAGTATCCTTTGGGAAGTCATCCATCCCTGGTAACTTTCATAATGACAACATACCTCAAAGGTGACCCAGTAATCAGGGACTTAGGGACACACACAGATAGTAATCTAGCCTTTGACCATCATGTGTCTACAGTGGTGAGGAAATTATTCTGTGTTGCACAACTTATAAACAACAGTATGGCATCCAAGTCCAAGGAAAAGTCATTGTTCCACTGTATCCGGCATTCATCAGACCTATCACTGAGTACAATGCCCCTTTGGTATGTACCTAACCAGGCATATCCAACAATTGTAACGTCCACAGAGATTCCTCACTAAAAGTATACAGGGTGTAATAAGTAAACTGTCCTATGCAGACTGCCTCAAGGCCCTTCTGTTTCTTACAGGCTTTTGAGGGGTGATCTATGCCTGGCATACAGAGCATTGTCAGACCCCATTCTGATGGACCTCCTGCATATCTACAAAACAAACAGCACCAGAATTACGTGTTCTAAAGACTTAAACCTTGCCTGTGACATAAATAGGACCTGCTGGAGAGAGAGGGATGTATCCCAGAGACTACACCCCATCTATCATAAAGCTCCCCATCCATGTGAAGCAGAGTTCCTCCTTAACCCAATTCAAGTGCAACTTGGACAACTGGATGGGAAACCGGAAATTCATCCCTGGTTTGGCAACTATGTCTCTAATGGACACAGGTAACCTGTAAATGGCTCATCTCCCAGCCCCCTGCCTTACACTTCTCAAGAGTATCAGAACTTGTCAGAGATTTTGGATGCATGGCTAGGCTTAAAAAGGCTCTTGTGGTCAATAGCCTAGTAAACACCTATGAACCGATAAGACTACCTAGACCCCTTACAAAAGTGTCTGATTGGAGGGGTGCATCTCCTAAATGGTAAGTGAAACTGTTTTGTTTACCAACATGAATTATGCTATATTTTTTCACATTTAATTAGAGGCCATTGTTCTTGTACCAATTATTAACATGGTCTAAGCCATGCTGTAACAACTGTAAGTCAGATGAAGATCAAATAACACCCAATTTAAAGTTCTCTGCAAACTTGGCTAACTATAGGCCAGAGGCCTGAGAAATATATGCCAAATAGGAGAGGGTGCAAAACTGAACCGTGTAGTACACCACTGATAACTATAGTTAACATTACTTTAAATAAGCTATACCATGATGGCATTAAAATGGATTTGCATTTCTTCCCAGCCCAGTGTTTTCCTATTTTTCTATATTTGCAGCTGTTCCTTTCCCTCTCTCAAACTTATAGATTTGATTACTTATTTAGCTAACTCACCCTTTGTCTTAGGTAAGTCTAGTCCTTCCAGAAAAATGTTTACCTTTTCTCCCCAGTCACTTCCTTCTTTATTTTGGTCATAGAATTTTGCACAGTATTCTTCAAACTCTTGCTTATCTCCTCTGGCACCCTCGTAATCTTACCCATTTTATCCTAAGTTTGAAAATGCCTCTTCTCCATCTTTTGCTGTTGCAACTTGCATGTTAAATACTTCTACTGTTTAGGAGTACCTGCGAAGTATTGCACTCTAACTGCTAACAGTTTTTGCTTTATTACTTCATATTGGAGATATAGCCAATTAGCCTATAACTTTAAGTTCCATAAACTCAATCTTAGTGTTGAAGTCTCTCTATTTTAACTAAGCTATTCTTTTCTAGGTTTCTCCTCTTTCCTTTCCATTTTCTCTAGCTTCTGCACTAAATATTTCCGTTTTTCCTTGGTGGTCTCCCACCCACCTTTTACACCTAAGTCGCCTTCTTTAACTTCACCAAACAGTTCTTTAACTACCCAGTTCAGCTGTTTTATTTTTAGTGAATTGTTCATCCAGTACGAGTGAAGTCTCCAATGTCTGACAGGTTCACAGATGAATACTAGACAAACAGCCACAAGAGCTCTTACAAAAGCCTATCCGTGCAACCCACGTGACCCACAAATGTGATTTATATATGGGGTGACTTACTGACTGCTTCTGTTCATCATAGACATAGCTGCCATATCACTGGTGAATTTCCAGTTACCCAACCACTGGTCCAAGCTGTGCTTAAATAGGGTCAGGGAAGAACTCTGCTTCACGTGGATGGGATGCCTGTTTCAGAGAATGGGAATTCTCTGAGAAACCTCTCTCTTTGTATCCCCCCCCCCCCCCAACATATCCGATTTAGGACCAAGCAAAAATTTAGGTCTTTTGGTCTAGCTGTTTTGATGCTTTTTGCTTTGCAGATGTGCAAACCGTTCCCAGGCAAAGATCATGATACTGAATAAATAGACATGGCTTTGAGGTGATCAGCATAGGACACTGTGTTTACTCCCTGTACTCTTTTTGTAAGGAACCTTTGTGGAAGTTTCAGTTGCTGTATGTGCCTGGTCAGGTACCTAAAGAAGGCGGCATTATATTTTATTATGGGTCTGATAAGGGCAGAGTACAGTGGTACAAAGACCTTTCTAGACCTAGATACCATGCCCTTACTTATAAGCTGAGCAACACAAAAAGATTTTCTTACTAACTTGGATGCATGCTACTCAAAGGCAGGGTTACTATCTACACGAGTTTCAAGATCCCTGACTAGTGAATCAACTTTTAGGGATGTTTTATCGATGACATAGTTACATGGTGTGGCTGACTTCCTAAAAAGTGCAATAATGCATTTTTTTTGGCACCGAGTTTTAAGTTGTGGCTTTGGCACTAAGCTGTTGTCTATGTTAGACCTTTTAGAATAGTGTTCTTGTCTTGGGAGATTCAATGACTACTCCCAGTATGCAATCATGTGTAAACTTGGTTAGCCAGGGTTTGACCTCTGAAAAGTAGATGCCAAAGACGAGTGGGCCCAGTATGGAGACCTGAGGGACTCCACTGGTGACTGGCCTCTTTTTAGAGGTGGCCTCACCAATCCTAACCTCTTGGGTACCATCAGTGAGCCAGCTAGCTAACCAGTGTGTTACAAAGGGGTTTATGTCTAGTTCCATATGTTTGAAGACTATGCCAGAGTGGGACACTGTATCAAATGCTTTAGCCATATCTAGGTAAGCAGTATGCACTGCTTTCCCTTATCCTTTGCCTCAGTGTCTTTACAAAGAAGTCCACCAAGTTCAGTAAGCATGACCTTCCTCTGACAAAGCCAAACTAGGATGGATACAGTACACACAGGGACATAGGAGATCTCCAGACAATTTACATAATCATTTTTTCCATAGCTTTACAAATAAGACTAATCTGACAAATGGGTCTGTAGTTTCTAGGATCTGTTGAAGGTCCTCACTTATGAAGGGGGGTGACTGTCGTAGTCCTCCAGTCTTGTGGCACAAAGCCTGTTTTAAGACTAAAATTAAATAGCAACTCCAGCGATCCTGATATTTCATATTTTAGATTGTTCAGGAGGCATCCTGGGATATTGTAGAAGGCCCATTCAGGCTGTGTGAGCTTAGCTTAAGTGAGCACTGCCAGGATACACTTCCTAATTACAACTGGAGGGGTTATGTTTGAGGGTATTTCTTGAGGGACAGTTGCCAGTGAGAGGGGATTAAAGCTGGAACTGAATTTGTCTGCTAACAGGTTTGCTACATTGCCAGGCTTGGTGAATGTGGTGCTACTAACTAAAAGTTTAGCACATTGTTGTGTACTGCCCTTGAGGTTTCTGACATACCCGAAGAAGGCCTTATAATTATCTTTTACCTGGGATTCTACCTTAACCTCAAAACTGGTTTTGTTTGACCTAATTAGCCCTTTCAGTTGCCTATTTAGTTTGACGAGAGTGTTTTTTTTAATCTTTACGGGAACTACTGATTTTTGCTGTATTTATTTCCCTTTGTTGTTATGTTCTGTTTAATTTGGAATGCCACTAGGGTGGTGTGTTTCTGGGGATAGTTCTGAGCTTACTTCTGGTAGGTACAGTTGCCTTTATACAGCCACTGACATGGCTGCACAGAGTTTGAGAGCAATTCAGTGTGGGCTGCTGTGTTCTTGGCATTTGGAGGAGTACTATATTTTGACAAACCATCATTTAATAAAAAGCATTTTGCTTGGAACAGTCCTTATTTCTGGTTTTACTGGGATTTTTGATTTTGAGGGAAACAGCTTTATGGTCAGACCTTACTAGGGAGAAAGAAAGATGGGGAGGGGCGGGGCTCCCATATTGATGAGTATGAGGTCCAGTATACTGGAATCTCTAGTGGGTGTATTCACTATTTGGTCAAGGGTGTTTGTACTTATGAAGTCCAGGATTTTGCCTACAGAGTTGGTAAACAGAGAATCACCAACTAAGTTGCTGGATTTAACAGTTTGCATTAGCATTCTACAGGAGGAGTAGAGAGTTTTTAGGTTACTGTATGGGGGGATATTTTTGAGTGTGGGTGTGTTTTCTGGTCAATAGAGAGTGTTGTGTGTTCTAGCCAGCCTAGAGCTTGAAGGTTAAGACAATGGTGTTGTCTATATGGGGAACCTGTGACAAATCGGGCAATATTACTACAGCACCTAATGAGTTTATTTAAGTCAGACTTACTTAGATTTGTAAAAAATAGGACAGGCATATAGCAGGGCTGAAAGCAAAATGTGTTAAGGCAATCATGGTCTTAGCAGCTGGGGTAAGGAATTGTTTAATCTTATATAAAGAACCGAGTTTCTTATTTACTGTCTTTATAGAACAGTCGATGTGAGCACTGAACTTGAGACTGCTGTCAATTAGTATACCTAGTAGCTTGGTATTAGGTTCTGGAGAAATTATGGTTCCATTGTTGGATTTTATGGTAAGTAATGGCAAATGAACCTTACTAGTGGGGGTGAAAAGTAACAGCTTTGTTTTATTTGTGTTTAATAGAAGATGCCGGTGAGTGAGCCAGTTTTCTACTTTATTAAAGGTGCTTTGGGATAAATTCTCTAGATCTGTTGGGGAGGAAGCAGAGCAAATTAGGGTTGAGTCACCCCCATACTTGAATACAAGTTGCTTTTGGGATGACTGTTCAAATCATTAATGAAGATGGAGAATAGGAGCAGACCTAATATAGACTCCTGAGGGACTCCAAAGGCAATTCGTAATAGGATGGATAGATTCCCCTTCCATAATACAGCTTGTGGTCTGCCACCTAGATACATCTGGAACCAGCGAATTGCTTGCTTATCTAGTGAGAGTGTTTGTAGTGTACGTATTTAGTAGCTGGTGGTTTACCATGTCGAACGCCTTGAAAAGGTCTAACAAAAGGGCAAAGGAGAGCTTGTTGTTAAGGTTTTGATTTACTGTATTAGAGAATGATAGGAAGGGTGAGGTTGTACTATGGTATGGTCTAAAACCATGCTGGGAGGAGGCTAGGAGATTGTTCAGATTGAGATAGGGTGGGAATTGTTTATGGATACATTTTTCTATGATTTTTGCCAAGTTAGGCCTATAGTTTGATAATTCAGTGGAGTTACCCCCTTTATGAAGAATAATATGGGAGATCTTCCATATTGAAGGGATATAGGCTTCACGAATATTGATTAGAGTTGAAATGGGGTATGCTAATTTATCTGCGGCTTTTTGAAGATACTCTGCCAGGAGGAGGTCTGCTGAAAGTGTGGTGTGTTTTAGTTTCTTGATCAGTGACCTGATATGTGATGTTGGTACTGGTTGAAAACTGAAGGACAGAAGTGTTTTGGATGTGGGATCGATAGTACTTGGGCTATCGGGGGCAAGGTTGTTGGCAAGGGATTGTATTGTTTCTGTAAAGGAGGTGTTAAAGGTGTTAGCCACATTTTCTGGAGGTTTTTGGAGGGTAGTCAAGGGGGTAGGGGTGGTGGAATGTCCTGGGTGGAGGAGGTTATTTAAAGTAGTCCAAAATTTCTGTGGACGACTTTGGTGTTTCTGTTGTAGGTGACAATAACAGATTTTTTTTTCTCTAGCGTAATGGACTTCTTTGTATAATTCCTTAGTTGTTTTTATACTAGTTGGTCTTTTGGGGATTTTGTGGTTCTCCACAAGGCCCAGGCTTTATTCCTTTGTATGATTTTCTGTTGAGTATCTTTTGTCAGCCATGGTGCTACTTTCTTATTGGTTCTGATTATTCGGTTAGGAGCGTGATTGTCAAGGATAGCAAGAAACTTAAGAGTTAAAGTAAGTAACTGCTTCATCTAGTGGGAGCCATTTTAGGTGAGTCGAGTCACATGACTTGAGCTTGCTTTGGAATTTAGTTTGGTTAAAGTTCTTTTTGCTCCTTATAGTTTTGAAGGTAGGTGGCTGAGTGATGTCATTTCTTTGCCTTATTATATAGGTGAGGTAGTGATCACTAATATCCTCGGGTTGGGTGCCTGCTTTATACATGTAGGGGTGGTTGTTTATGACAATCCAGTCTAAAATACTTTCTTTGCTGTGGGGCTTACTGATTCTAGTGGGGGAAGATATGACCTGAGTAAAGTGGTACAAATTTATGTGGGTGGTATGGGGGTCTGAAGAACAGGTGTTCCAGTCGACATTAAAGTCCCCAAGAACAATGGTTTATTGTGGGCAATTTATGGATGGCCACTGGAAGATGTCTTCTAGGGTATCTGTGTTATTACCTGGGGGAATACACATGCAGATAATACTTATAGATTTATGTTTGTTAATTTGTATTTTAGTAATAAGTATTTCTGTATTATTTGTTTGGGGAGCTTGTGGCAGACTAAACCAGACCACAAACTTTCAAAGACCCACTGAATACACCATGAGTATTTTAAGTAAAGCTACAGTTATTTAGGTGTGTTCACCATGCTTTAGCTAAACCTACAGGCTGTTTTTATTGTAATTTTAGTTAATCCAATTACAGTGCGGTAGACCCAGTCCGCTACTTATTTTTTATTGTATTTTGTTTTAAATAAACAAAATAGGTATAGTTTTTAACCTTGACAGATGGGATTTTTAAGGCAGGATTAGCTGTTTTTGATTCCGTAACTCGCGGTATCCTTCTAACGTAGCAAGCCTTTCAGAATGGTGACTAAGAAGGGGGAGCAGAGACAGAACCTTGCCAGGTAGGATTTTTAAGGCAGGATTAGCTGTTTTTGATTCCCTAACTCACGGTATCTTTCTAATGTAGCAAGCCTTTCAGAATGTTGACCACCCAGACACAGAACCGTGTTACTGGATAGCCGACTGGGTCCAGCAGCACAGCACAACTAACAGTTAACTTTCCTTGTTTAGCTGGTTAGAGAGGCATCAGCATGTCTTGCAATGGAGTCTCCAATGACTGTTTGTTTGTTTGCCTTAAGGGCTTAGTGTTTGGGGATCCACTGAGTATGACTAAGTGTCATGGTGTTTATTTTCTGACTGCCTTTGGGCTTGCTAAGGCAGAGCTATGACAATGGGCTGTCTAGGCTATCTTTGTTGTTTACGAAGCTTGCTTTTAAGTGCCTCAGCATATTACAGTCAGCAACCTGATGTGCACTTGTATGTGAGAGTTTAGTCTCTAGTGTCATTGTATAAGAACAAGTCTTGCATATAAACATAAGACAATTGCTACATTGTCTCAAGATGCCCACATCCACTAAGCTGGCTACAAAGAAGTTAGCAAATTGCACAACCAAGCTGTTCAGTCGACTGGTGATGTAATATTGGGTTGGGATATTGGGGTTAGAAGGCCATCAACATAACCTGTTGGAGAGACAGGTTTGTCTTCCAGAGGCTGCCCCATCTCTGGAAATGACTTCCCATACACGTCAAACAGAGCACCTCGCTGACCCTCTTCAAGCGCAACCTTGAATGAGTGGATGGGAAACCACAAATTTGTATAAACCAAAACTCACAGGAACAGCTTCACAAACCACGAAGAGTAATGTTGTCTTAACAATCGTTTAATGATACAACTTGCCAGTCAAAACAATGATGAATAAAATCCTTAAAAAAGTAACCATATTTGTTCCAATTTTAAGTTAGTAGAAACTTCAGACAATAATTACATTACAGAATAAAATATTTATATAACAAACTACCAATAGTAAATGGTAGTATCGACACTCCTCCTAACTTATCCAATAAAAAACTCATAGACACCCCCCCCCAAAGAGGTACATCACAAAAACTGTGAATGAGCAGAACTACTACTACAATGTAGCAATCACATATTTAAAAGATACAATTTAAGCAAAAAAATATATAAATATAACAAATTATCTTTATGGGCCTTCAACTTAATAAGACACTTAATTGATTCAGCACCATTTAATCCTGGCCAAAACAGGCATTCAATCTTAACTGCCATATGAGCTCCATTTTTTCGAGTGGTATCGGCCATGCTCCCCCTCACTCACTTAAACATAATGTATCAACAACAATAAATTTAAAATAGTGATCTGGATATTGAATAATGTGTCTAGCAAGGGCATTTGTGTCTTTTCTTAATCGGATATCACTAAGGTGTTCAGACACCCTATGCTTCAACATACCCATGTTTGCCCAAATAAAAGCAGGGGCAACCAGAGCATACTGCAATATAGACCACCCTAGCTGAATTGTAATTAAATCTCTCCATAATACGAATATAGTAATTATTAACAGTAATTTCATTAATCTCTAACAAATGTTTACAACAGGCACAAGCCCCACTTTTTACCACGGTAACCTTGTCTTATTGATTCATAAGTCTTTTCAAAACATTTTTAAAATTACAACCCTTTTTGTATACTGTTACTGGTTTTTCACCCAACACATTAATAATTTCAGTTTCCTTTTTAATTTGTTTGTTTGTGTCTTTCGGCTTTTCCCGATTAGGGGTTGCCACAGCGGAACTCCGGACTGCTAATGATTGGTAGTTGATTTTCACGTACCGAGTTACCAGCCCTGATGCACAACCTTCAACGAAGGTACACCCATTCACGCACATCTCCACAAAGAAGACGCTCTAGCTGAGAATCGAACCGGACAGCGTCTTACTGTGAGGACACAACGCTACCGCAGCACCACCACCGCGGTCTTTAATAACTGCCCAATTTTTATACATAATATTCCTAACTTGGTTACTCTCTGTACTAAACATAGTAATAAAAGCATGTGAAAATTGGGTTTCATTTCTATAACTACATTAAAGAGGGCCACTCTTCTCAGTACTGTTAGAAATATTTAAATTATTTTCCATCCTACCATGTTCTTCAACAATTTTGATTTTTTTTGCCTAATATAGGATTAAAGTGTCCCTACAGTCTCTCTTGTTTTACTTCAAAATTTAATTCATATATTAATTCTTGTGGGTAACCCCGCACAGTGAACATTTCAGTTAAATTTTCACATTCTTCCAGGAAGGCATTCCATTCCATACACACAGGAGCTGCCCTCAAGAATTGCCCATTAACGACAGCTCTTTTTTGCATGTAAGGGTGGTGGCTCGTACAATGAAGGAATGAATTTGAATAGGTAGCCTTCTGAAATATCTAAGAAAACCTTTTATTCACTTCACTTTTCGTAATCAATATGTCAAAGTAAGAAATATGGTTAACATTGACAGCATGTGCAAATTTTAAAAAGGTTGTAGTGTTATTTATAAATCTTATACATTCCTCAATTAAGTCCCTAGATCCTTTCCATAACATAAACATATCGTCCAAAAAATGAACATATACTCTACAATGGGAAAAATGCGAAGATGTAAATAAAAAACGCTTCTCCCATTCAGGCATAACAATGTTAGCATAGAAGCCGCCACAGGCTGACCCAATGGCGACCCCCTCTACTTGATAATAAAATTCTTTATCAAATATGATAAAATTATATTTCAACACTAATTCTAAAATCTGTTCATATTTGTTAACCTCATCTTGAGTTAAACCCTTAGCTGTTAAATAATCACAGAACCATTTGACTCCAATATTATGTGGGATAACAGTATACAAGTTATTGACATCTACAGTTATAAATATAAATTCATCGTCATATCCTACAACGTCTAATCTTTTCAAAAAATCCCATGAATTGATACAAATATGTGGTTCACTCATAACTAACCTTTTCAGCTTAAAGTCCACGAATCTGGCTAAGGGGCAAGTAATGGACACTCGCATAAACTATAGGGCGCATGGGTGGTTGAGTTAGGTTCTTATGAATTTTAGGCACTCCAAAAATAGATGGAGTAATCGGGTACATAACATTCAATTGTACTCTTACACAGAAACCAGCCCATCAATAAACAGATCTCGTAAAAAAAAAACCTCTTATTCTAGCATATGCCGTATTAAATTAATTTAACTAACTCACTTCATAAGACCTAGTACGCAAAATTTCCTTCATTTTGGTTACATAATCACTGGTATTCATCAAAACTATCCCTCCCCCTTATCTGGCTTCATCAATCTAATGCTAGAATTATTCCTTATTAACTTGAAGTTGAACTTCTCTTCTTTAGACAAATTATTAAAATATGTAATTTTCTTATTTTTTACAAGTCTCTAAAATCGAGTTCACATAATTGTTCAAATACCTCAAGAGAAGGACGTAGGGGAGGGTCATACATACTAGGAATATATAAAGCATTAGTGCAAGGAACTTCATCCTGAAATAACAGTTTCAGATTAAGTTTCCTCATATATAATTTCAAATCTAACACTTGCACTAAATCACATTGTTTAGTGGGAACAAAAGTCATACCTTTCGATAAAAGGTCACATACTTCAGTATCAATATCCACAGATGAAAAATGATAAACTCCTGCACACAATTCAACTCAATTCTAACTGGAGGTAGAAGAAAAGATGTTTCGTCATCACGTTGTTGTGGTAACTGGTTTATCTCCTCACCTGGCATGGCCGATACTACTGGAAAAAATGGAGCTCATAGGGCAGTTAAAACTGAATGCCTGTTTTTGGCCAGGATTTAATGGTGCTGAATCAATTAAGGGTCTTCTTAAGTTGAAGGCCCTTAAAAGATAATTTGTTATATTTATATATTTTTGCTTAAATTGTATCTTTTAAATATGTGACTGCTACACTGTAGTAGTAGTTCTGCTCATTCAAAGTTTTTGTGACGTACCTCTTTGGGGTGTGTCTGAGTTTTTTATTGGATAAATTAGGGGGAGTGTTGATACTACATTTATTATTGGCAGTTTGTTATATAAATATTTTATTCTGTAATGTAATCATTGTCTGATGAAGTTTCTACTGACTTGAATTTGGAATGAAAGCGCTTACGTTTTTAAGGATTTTTTTCAACATTGTTTTGCCTGGCAAGTTGCTTCATTAAGACAACATTACTCTTTGTGGTTTGTGAAGCTGTTTCTGTGAGTTTTGGTTTATCCTGGTCTGGACTTAGGTTTTGTAAACCACAAATTTGTCCCAGGGGTTCCACCTGTGTACCTCACTGACAGGGGCTACAGGTGCTGACTGAGGTTTATTTTTGGGGATAAACTCTTGGCTAGGCTTGTAAGGGCCCCAGGGCCATTAGCCTAGTAACCTCTTATGATCCTATGATTAAGGGTGCTTTGTTGGTGGAGACTAATAAGGGTGTTTTACTGAGCATATGCTACACAGTACTAAATTATACTAAGTTTTGTGCTAACACAACACTTAATTATACTAAATTTACATGCAATGCCAACTCAGTGCCCAGCTAGCAGATCTAAGCTTGCAAGAGCACATGGTATTTGATATATATTTACTACTTTATAGGGTACAATTTTATGGGTCATTCTACAGGGAAACTTGCTTTTTGGGTGTTGGGCACAGCTAACCACTACTACCCAGTGGGCAGCTCTATGCAAACATGATGGCTTTAAAGCAGCACAGAATCCACCCCCCCCCCAGCCCCAGAAAACTAACAAATGAGTCTGACCAATACAACTACACTATAAGCCCTTTTGTGTTTCTATACTCAGAAAGATCAAGTAAACAACAGAGTGTGTGGAAGGTTGGAATACTGGTCAATAGGTTCACAGGCTGGTACTAGGCATCGGCCCTAGGGCCTATACAAGCCTAGCCATAACAATTCCCTGGCTATTTCTTCCCACAATATTTACTTCCCTGGACACCTGTCTAGCAGGGCGAGTGATGTTATCCCAGGGGTGAATTTCCTATCTCCCATCCAACCGTCAAGGTTACCTTTGAAGAGGGCCAAAGAGGCACTCTGCTTGACATGTATGGGTAGTCTATTCCAGAGTGTGGGGAGTCTCTGGGTCAGGAACCTATCCCTCCAGCATGTTTCGTTCATTGTGCTGACAAGATTTAGATCCCTGGAGCATGCGGCTCAGAGGGATTGGGTTTTCTTTAAAATGTAGCATGTCCAACAGCTCTGGGTTTGACATGGCCTTGTATGCTAAGCAGAGATTGCCTCCGAGTAGATGATATACGACATAGAGCTGGAGTTTTTTTTAGACGGTCAGCATAGGGCATCTGCTTTAGGCCTGTAATTCTTTTAGTGAGGTATTTCTGTGGCCTTTCCAGTTGTTGCAGATGTCTTGAGAGGTACATACCAAATGGAGCGTTGTATTCTATAATGGGTCTAATGAGGCATGAGTACAGTGGGACAATGACCTCTTCTGTCTGGATGAAAAGCCCTTAGTGATGAGGCGTGCGACATAGAAGGATTTCCTGATTTTTGTGGCAATGTGGTTATCAAAGGTGAGACCACTGTCCACCCGTGTCCCTAAGTCTCTTATCACACTTTCGGTGTTTAGTGTATCTGGTAATTCAGGTGTATATGTTTTTCCCCCAAACATACATTTCTTGGCATAGTGCTTGAGCCCATGGCTCTGGCAACAATTACCTGTTTCTGTAAGGCTCTTTTGTACAATATCCACATCATTTGGGGATTCAATAATGGCTCCCAGTTTGCAGTCATCTGCAAACTTTGTTATAGGTTCATAGGTTTATACTAGGCTATCTGCCCTAAGGCCATTTATAAGCCTAGCCCAAATTTTTGTGGCTTACGCCACCCCTTATATGAAAAAATACTGTGCCCATTAGTTTGTTGTGCCTCTGTCCAGCAGTGACACAGAGATGATTCCCGGGGTAAACCTACGATCTCCCATCCACAGGTCTAGATTTCTCTTGAACAGAGTCAGCGAGGTGCTCTGCCTCACATGGACCGGGATTTTATTCCACAGCATAGGGAGTCTCTGAGTGATAAATCTATCCCTCGAGCACGTCCTATTTATATCCGTGCTAAGGTTTAAGTCGCTTGCTCTAGTGGTTTTGGTGGATTTGGATTTTTTGAGGTGGAGCATGTCCATTAATTCGGGTTGGACATGGCCTTGTATGTCAGGCACATGTCACCTCTGAGCAGACGGTATGCGACTGAATAGAGCTGGAGTTTCTTCAATCTGGCAGCATATGACAGATTTTGGAGTCCCTTTATCCTTTTGGTGAGGAACTTTTGGGGTCTCTCCAATTGCTGCAGATGTCGGGTGAGATACATCCCGAATGGGGCATTGTACTCGATCATTGGTCTGATAAGTGAAGAGTACAGGGAACAATGACCTCACTAGATCTGGATGTGAATCCCTTCATGATCAGGTGGGCAATGTAGAAGGTCTTTCTAACCACTTTAGCAACGTGAGTGTCAAAAGAAAGGCCACTGTCAACCTGGGTCCCCAGGTCCCTGATAACCTCTTCTGTGCTTAGTGGATTGCCACCTATATGGTAGCTTGGGGTTACCTTGTTTTTCCCGAAGGGTATGACTATACATTTTTGGCGTTTAACTTCAGGCCATGGCTCTGGCACCAGCTATCTGTTTCCGTGAGTCCCTTCTGAAGGATATCCGTGTCCGATGCACTTTCCACTATGGCCCAGTTTGCAGTCTGCAAACTTTGTCAGCCAAAGTCCTCCCATGTTGGCCTGTACTTCTGAGAAGTAGATGCCGAACAATAGGGGGCCAAGGACCGAGCCCTGTGGGACACCACTTGTGACCAGCTTGGAGTCTGACATAGCGCCAGCAACTCTAACCCTGTGGGTTCTGTCCTTAAGCCAGTTTGCAACCCATCTTGTGACATATGGGTTTACATTTAAGCTGGTAAGTTTTTCTACAATACCCGAGTGGGGTATTGTGTCGAAAGCCTTTGCAAGGTCAAGGTAGGCTGTATGGACTGCCTTTCCCTCATCAATGGCCTTGGTGACTGTTTGGAAGAAGTCGACCAAGTTCAAAAGGCATGATCTTCCCTTGACAAAGCCAAACTGGGTAGGGGTCTGCAAGTCCCCTATATCTTTGTTTATGAGCTCCATTATGATCCTCTCCATAGCTTTGCAGACTAGACTTGTTAAGCTTATGGGGCGGTAATTACCAGGGTCCGTAGAGGCGCCGCCTTTGTGGAGTGGGACCACAGTTGCCGTACGCCACTCCTTGGGCACGTATCCTGTGGTAAGGCTGAGATTAAACAGCTGCCTTATGTGCGGGTTTAATTCCTCATTTAGCTCGTGTAGCACACAGCCGGAGACACCATCCGGTCCCATTGATGCTGTGTTTTTAGCTTTAGAGAGAGCAGCTTTCACCTGCGCATTTGAGATGTCCGGGAGGCTACACTCGGCTGGGATAGTTATCTCTCCTTTAGGGGAGAGGGTGAAGTTTGCACTGAACCTGTCTGCCAGTATGTTGGCAATGTCTGTGGGTTCAGTGATTTTTGTATCATTTTGGACCAATTCTGAGCATATCTGGGAGTTTCCACCCAGGTTCCTAACATAGCTGAAAAAGGCCTTATGATTGTCCTTTGAATCCATGGCAATTTCTCTCTCAAAATTGGCCTTAGTTGATTTTATGAGTGCTCGTATTTTTTACTAATAATGATCAGGGGTGACTTCCCTTTTATGGATTTTGTTCTATCATGTAATAGCTTTCTCCTCTTATTGTAAAGTTTGTTAATGGCTGGGGTCCACCAGACTGGACGTTTGCCCTTTGTGGAAAGAGTCTTGGTTTTATTTGGGATTGCCTGATCCATGCAGTCCTGGAGGTGTTCATAGAAGGCATTTGTAAGGGCTTCCGCAGCTTGGGTTGTGGTTTCCACTGGCTCAGGGGCCTTAAAGGATACCACACCAGTCTTGAGTAGTGTGAAGTTTGCTTTAGAGAAGTTCTTCACTATGGTCTTTTTTGTTTGGTGTGAGGGCGGGATGTGGATTTCCAGTGAGATTAGTTTATGATCAGATCTCACCAATGAGGGATATACTTCCGGTGTGGAGCATTTTGTCCCCATGTTTGTGACAATGAGATCTAGTATATTTTCTCCTCTCGTGGGAACAGTGACTAGCTGTTCCATGGCATTTGAATTTATGAACTCCAGGAACCGTTGGGCTAGAAAGTTAGGGCTTGAGTAATGTTCCCAGTCTATATTCGGGTAGTTGAAGTCACCCAATATGATGGTGTTTGGAGATACATTTATACCCTCCAGTGTCTTCAGGAAGGCTGTGTGGGGTTCCTGAGTTTGAGAGGGTGGCCTGTAGCATGCTACAATTTGTAGAGCAGTTTTGCCTATGGTTAGTTGCACCTGGATGGTTTCCGAAGCTTCGTGCCTTGCCACCAACCTGGAGGTGTGGGTATCCTTTATGAATATGGATACACCCCCTCCTTTTGTGGTGTGGTCCGGGTTTTGGGGCCAGAACGCATGATATGAGGTAAAACCTAATAGTGCCGGGTGCTCTCAGGAGCCTTGAACCAGGTTTCAGTTACAGCACAGACATCGATGTTCTCCATACTGAGAAGGGCCTCGAGTGCGTGCATTTTGAGATTTAGACTTCTGGCATTGAGCAGCATTACCCTCAGTTTCTTCCCATTTTTGTTTTCTAGGGTGGTAGGTTTAGAATTTGAGCCTTGCCTAAAAAGGCACTATGGGGTGGCAAGAGCCTTAGCCAATATCCGGAATCCCAGGGTGACAGGTGCAAGCCGTCCCTTGCGAAGCAGCGTGGCTTGTCAAGCATGTCATCCCAGGCAGACAGACACTGGATCCCCTTTGAATGACACCAGACATTAAGCCAATTGTTAAAGCTGATCATCTTGTCTCTATATTGTGGCATCATTCTTGGTGAAGGAAGGATACTGCTCAGGGTTAGGGTCATACCTGCCTGGGCTACATAATCAGAGAGCTCCTCTATGTCTCTTTTCACGTAGTCCAGGGAGGTACGTCTCAGGTCGTTCACACCAGCATGGACAATGACTGTGTTAGCCAGAGTCCCTTAATGTTGGCCTGTACTTCAGTGAAGTAGATGCCAAACAAGAGCGGTCACAGGACTGAACCTTGAGGTACTCCACTTGTCACTTGTCTGGAGCTGGATTTGGATTCGGCTACTTTTACAGTGTGGGTTCTGTCAGTAAGCCAGTTGGCACCCCATCAAGTAACGTAGGGATTAATGCCCAGCTTACTAAGTTTATCTATGATTCCAGGGTGGGGGATGGTGTTGAAGGCCTTGGCAAGGTCCAGATAGGCTGTGTGGACCGCCTTACCCTCGTCCAAAGCTCTGGAGACTGATTTGAAGAAGTCAATCAGGTTCAGGAGACGGGATCGGCCCTTCACAAACCCAAACTGTGTGGGGGGTCCAGTGTTTGAAGGTTGCCAATGTCTTTGTTTAGAAGTTCCATGATAATATGTTCCATGGCCTTGCAGATCGGGCTCATCAGACCGATGGGGCGGTAGTTCCCAGGATCCAAGATGGATTCCCCCTTTGTAGATTGGGATAACTGTAGCTGTGTGCCACTCAGTGGGCATGAAGCCTGAGGTAAGGCTATGATTAAACATGACACTTAGGTAAGGTGCCAGTTCATTTTGTAGTTCATGTAGTACACAGCCCGGGATGTCGTCTGGTCCTATGGATGCTGTATTCTTAGCTCTGGAGAGTGCGTTTATCTGTGTGGCCGTTATTACCGGAATTTGGCAATCTTTTGGTATTGAGATGGAGCCTTTAGGGGGTGAGAGGGGGATGAATTTGGCACCGAATCGATCTGCCAGGATATTGGCAATATCCTTGGGATCAGTATATTTAATGCCATTCTGTTGTAGCTCAGAGCAGATCTGAGCATTGCCATTTAGATTCTTGACATAGCTATAGAATGCCTTGTGGTTGTCTTTGGAATCTTTGGCATTTTATTTTCGTAACTAGCTTTGGAGGATTTTATGAGGGATCTCAGCTTCTTACTGAGGCTGGTAAGGGAGATTTTTTACATGCTGGGATTTTCCTCTTTTCTGCAACAGTTTCTTCCTTTTGTTGTAAAGTTGTTTATGGCAGGGGACCGCCAGATTGGCTTCCTTTTTTGGAGGAGCGCGTCTTGGTTCTATTTGGGATGGCATGATTCATGCATAAGTGGATGTGCTCATGCAGTGTCTTAGTGTAGGAATCAGCAGTTGAACTTTCAGTTCCTGTCTGCATGGGTGTCATGAAGTTTGTCACTTCCAACTTGAGTAGCATGAAGTTGGCTTTGGAGAAGTTTTTTACTGAGGGTTCCTTACTGGGGAGTGGGGGAGGTATGTGGATGTCAAGGGTGATTAGCTTATGGTCAGACCTGACCAATGAGGGGGTGACCCTAGGTGTGCAGCATCGATTTCCCATGTTGGTAATGAGCAGGTCTAGGACAGTGGAGACCCTGGTGGGACTATGGATTAGTTGATCCAGGGCATTAGAATTTATGAATTCCAAGAACCGTTGGGCAAATGTGTTGGTACACGAGTAGTTTTCCCAGTTAATGGCAGGGTAGTTGAAATCACCCAGTATCAGGGTGTTTGGTTGTATCTTAATATTTTCCAGTATGTTTAGAAAACGTGTAGTGAGAATCTTGGGGCATGGTGGGGGATCTGTAGCAAGCTACAATTTGGAATGCAGTCTTACCTAGTGTTAGTTGCACCTGGAGAATTTCAGATGCATTGTGTTGGGCAACTAGCCTGGTGGTGTGAATATGGACACTCCTCCACCTTTAGTGTTTCGGTCCTGGTTTGGTGGCCGAAAAGTGTGGTAAGGGTTGTAAGCCTGATATTGTAGGGGTGCTCTCTGGAACCTTGAACAAGGTCTTTACCTTACAGACACAAGGTGCAGGTTTGATTTTCACATAGCGTAAGTGGCTAGGCTTAAAATGGCCCACAAGTGCAGTTAGCCTAGTACTAAGCTATGAACCTCTGAACACCTCCTACTACAAGATGAATAAATCCAGTCCTCCTCATGTAAAAACACTGTAGAAAAGACCTACAGGTGCAATGAAACTACAAAACAAACAACTAGTTGGAAATCCCTTGATGAAGGCGATCCATCTTTTTTAGTACCTGTTGCGCAGGGGAACCAAATAAACTGACCTTGTCCATAGGTGCATCCAAAAGCTTTGATTTGACATGGTCTGGTAATGCCTGTTCTTTCAGCCATGCATGCCTCCTGATAACTGTGACAGTCATGGCTGATCTAAAGGAAGCCTCCAGTGCATCACAGCCACATTTTAAAGAATGGTTACTAACCTGCTGTATGTTATGTACCATTTCTTGAACATATTTCTTATCTAAAGATTCTTCAGAGGACAGCTTTTTAGTCAACTGGTCAAGCATAAAACTCTTGGTATTGAATCATATGAAATTGGCAGTTCAAAGCTCTAGCTGACAAAGTAGCAGAGGTGTAAACTTTTTTACCCCATCTCTCTAAGGACCTGGATTCCCTTTCAGAGGGGAGGGGGGTCCTTAGTGGAAGTAGCTGCTACAGCTTTAGGACCCTGGGAGATAGTCTCTGGATCTGCAAAAGGAGCCTTATATAAATGGTGATGAGTGTCCGGGACCCTGTAGAACCTATCGGGCTTAGCAGGAGCTGGAGGTAATGAATCAGGAGCAGTGCAAGCATCATTAAATGCATCATCAACAACAAAGTACTGGAGGTATAGCTAAAGGCCTATGCTGTGGCAAATGTAGAAAGGTCCTAAGCCTTTTTCTGGAGTCTGAGAAATCTTGGCCCTGCCACTGAAATTGTTCCCTCATAGCATGCAAGGTTTCCCCAAAGGAAAATTCCTCAGGAGGAGAGGCTGAAGGGATGGACTCCTCAGCATCAGAGTCTTCGTAAGGAGAATAAGCAGCCTCAGGAGGGTCTGTATGTTCTGAGTCATCAGAGGAATCATCTGTGGATACTGGCTCAGGGGGCTCTGCTCTAGGCCTTTTTTCTGGAGGAGGGAGAGAGGCCCCGTCTGGGTGAGGCTGGGCTCCACGAATTAAAGAGATGAGATCCTCAGCCAAAGTAAGCATATGGGAGCTGGTGCTGGGCCTGAGAGAGGGGGGCTTGGCAGGCACAGTTTTTGATGCTTTGGCTGCTTTAGCCCTGGCAAAGGCCTTAATAGACATTGCTGCAGGAGGCCTAGCAGCTCCACGTGCAGGGGTAGAAATATCCAGGGGAATGGTATCTGATAAATCCTGTGAAACCGCAACAGAAGGTTGGATTTCAGAAGCCGTTTCTACCAGGTTAGAAGAGGCCTCTGTAGAAGGCATGATTTCGGCTGAAGAAAGAACCGCTTGCTCGGTTTCGGCCGAAACCGAGACACTCACGGTTTGCTTAACCGCGGTTTCGGCTGAAACCGCGGACCGCGAGTGTCGGTCCTTTTGTTTGCGTTTTTTGGTACTTTGCGTAGTTGGAGGATCCGACGGCATAATATATGCAAAATCGGAGCCGAAAATCTGTTCAGCAAACTCCGACCGACGTCTAAGCGTCCGTCGGTTAAAAGAAGCACAGGCTAGACAAGCTGCTACGTCGTGGTCTGGGCCTAAACAATGTATGCAATAGGAGTGGAAATCTTTATGAGGTATTTGTTTCCCACAAGATAAACAGTTATTCACTTTCTCTGACATCGGCTGAGGCAAGAAAGAGTCCCCAACGAGGTACTTAGCTTTTTAGAAGTCTTCGAAGTAATATTTGGTAGTAGTAATCTCTGGATCTGACCGACCGGCACTTGCGAACAGCTTCTGCTTCGGGCGCCACGCGGCAAGAAAGACTGGGGAAAATGGCGTCGGCTGATGCCTTTATACCCGAAGAACTGCCGCAATGACGTCGGGTGAAGTGCGACACCAGCCGAAGCCAGACCCAGACTTTGGAATCCGGCCGACCGAAGGGCGGCCTGACGACAGGACAACCCATTTGTGAAGACTGCAGATGCATCCTTTTAGGACATCAGGCAGTCCTTTGGGAAACCACCTATCTTCTCATCTCCCAGTCCTAATAGGGGTCCCCCAAGGATCCATCTTAGGCCCCCTTCTTTTCTCTATATTTATAAAGAACCTGTCCTCCTCTCTCCCAACATCCACATGTATTCAGTATGCAGATGATTCAACTCTCGTCTGTTCTGCTGCATCTCCAGCTGAACTTTATTCCTCCACCCAAAAAGTCTTCACAGCAGCAGAAAACTAGTTCTAACTTATCTGTCTCCTCCTTAATCCAAAAAAAAAAAAAAAACAAATTACTCATTCTCTCCAACCCTTAAGTCAGCCCTTCTCTCCTTTTCTATTACATCTACCAATGGTACTATCATCTCACCTGATTTATCCACTAAACTACTAGGTGTAATAATAGATAATCAACTGAACTTTGACGCCCATATTGACCTTACTATCAAAACTGTTAATAAAAAGATAGGAGCCCTCTACAGACTTAAGCCCTTTCTAACAACAACTGCTAAAGTGTCCCTAGCCCAAACTCATCTCATCTCCACATTACTATATGCCTCCCCAACTTTTATCAACCTCTCTAAATCTAACCTTCAGAAACTTGCCACGGCCTACCACAGCATTGCTAGGTTTGCTACAGGTTCCCCATTTCGCACACATCATTGCGTTAATCTCAAAATGCTTGATTGGCTTGAACTTCAACATCTTATTCTATTACATCAATTAGTCATCACATATAAAATTCTCCATTACCCTACTAATACACCCAAACTCAATAACCTTGTGGCCCCCTACAAGAATCTCTCTTCCCTTCGCTCTGCAAACAAACTGCTAGTAGCCACTCTCAAGTCACACAATAAGGCAGGCGACTCCTTGTTCACCAATACTACTGGCCCATACTGGAATAAACTCCCCACAGAATTGACTACTTTGGGCTGATCACAACTTTTCAAGAAACAACTAAGATACTATCTCAAATCCCACTGGCTATGCCCTTGCTTGAATCCAGACTGACCTCCCATCTAACTTTCTTTATACCTCTCTTCATTACTTCTTCTTCTCTAAATACTAACCCTCTGTAGCTCGCCTATCTCTCAAACGGACTTTCTTTTTTCTCTACAAGGTCACTTTCTCCTTTTATAAGATATATTACTGCAACATGTCATCTCGTGTCATCTCACCTTGTTTTTAAACTTATTAATCATCCCTGCTGTGCAATTTCTGTTTCCTAGAACTAGTGCCCAGGCACTAATTGTTTATCATAATTCTTAATATTGTAAATATTTTTGATTCTTATAGTTATGAAAAAATATGGGATCATGGATCCCCTCTGTATTTCTCCTTTGTTTTGTTTACCTATCTTAACATGCTACTGTAAATGTAACTACATTACATTGAATTTGTTCTTTACATTCTTATAATTTTTGTTTCTTTTATTGTCCTTTTTGAATGTTTTTACTAGTATATAGTGGAGTTTTTCTCCTCGGGCCTCTGCTGAAAATGGACATGTATCCAGCCAGACTAGCCCGGTCAACAAATGTAAAATAAATAAATAAATAAATATAAAGAATAGGAAACCAATACTGTCTGGGCCACAAGGGAGTTACCAGCAAGATTTTGGGAGAATCCTGCCTGATCTTGTACAGAATGTGGCAACAGAGGAAGGAGGGAGAGGTATACAGAAACATTTCCTTCCAAGGAAAAAAGCAAGACGCTCACTTTTCAAGACACAGGAGTTGGTACTCTTGAACAGAACAGAGGAAGATGTTTGCTCAGAGGGGAGGCAGAAAGATCTCCCTAAGGAATATCCCACTGATGGACTATGCCCAGAAACAAGTCTCTGTGAAGTATCCATTTGTGAGCTTTTGTTCTGAACTTGCTCAGTGAGTCTGCCACTAGACTGATCTCTGAAGGAATGTAAACTACCTGAAGAGTCACTTGATACCAAATACCCAGATCCCTTGCCTAAAGAGCTAATCTGCAAAGGAGATAGTACCTCGTACCCCCTACTTGTTGATGTCTCACATCACAGTGGAATTGTATATGAAGACTTTGAGGGAGACAGGGTGGAAAAGGGAATGAAACGCTTGCAGAGCTCTCATTTCTTCTATGTTTATAAGATCTCACCTCCACCCCAAATCTAAGACATCCATCAACCAGTTCCTGGGGAGAACTGGAGCCTGAAAGGGTATCTCCAGATTGACAGAGAGTTGTTGAATCCATCACAGAAGCTCGAGTGAGACAAGGAACTAAAGGAACAGGGAACTTCCAGACGGTGACAATGCTGAAGCCACACTGATTTGAGATACCACTGTACTTTCCTCATATGGAGCCAAGCGAGAGGAAGCATGGGAAAAGTGGAGACCATAAACCCCAGAAACCTGAGAAATTCCCTAGGTGAGAGAGACAACACAGGAAGGAGAGAATGGAAAAAGACTGTCAGAGAAAAAACCTTGGAGCAGGAAGAGAAGTCAACACTGGAATAATGTGACGCCTGCACCCAAGAAAAAAACACGAAGTAGTCAGAACAGATTTCTTGAGATTTATGTTGAACCCCACACTTTGTAAAAGACAAGTTGTGAAAAAGAGATCCTGCAACAAACTCCTGGGAAAAGGACCCTAAATGAGCAATAGGGGTAGATCTGTATTCCTCAAAGTCTGCAAGACACAATGACAGGAGTGAGGTATTTGGCTACTACCCTATGAGCAGTAGAAAGGCCAATGGACAAAAGCATAGAGCTAAAAATGAGAAGAAACAAACATAAAAATTTCCTTAAAACAGGGTGAATGGGGATGTGAACATGTGCCTCCTTGGTGTCTAGAGAAACCAAAAAGGCCTGGGGAGGAAGAAGAGAAGCAAGGTCTGAAGAGACAGCATCTGGAAAGAAGGGACCCTGAGAAAGTTGTTGAGCAGAGAAAGATCCAGAATTGGTCTCCATGTACCCTTCCCTTCTGAGGGACCAAAAACATTCTGGAGTAAAATCCCTTTTGCACTTGGGCTGGTGGAACAGGCTGAATGGTGCCTTAATCCAAAAAGGACTCCAAAACCTCTGGGAAATGAAGCAGCTGTTCTTGAGGAGGTCGTGGAATGCATGAAAAGTGAGGAAAGGATCTCCAAACCATGAACTACCCCTGACAAATGATAGATGGCACCGAAGAGTCTGAGGTTATCTGATACCAATATGGAAGAGAGAGATAAGGGGACCTGGCTGAATGGAAGAGGAGACCACATGTCATCAGAGAAAATATGACTAGCCCCCTTTTTACCTTTGGGAGTTGGGCGAGTCTGGCTATGGACAAAGGCAGACTGAGAAGGGTAATTCCTCTGGAATTTGGGGATAAGAGACAAAAATATGCTGAAGTTCCTACAAGGCCTTACCCTTAAACTGGAGGGACTTAAACAGGTCAGCAGCAGCTGTCCTGAAAAGATTTTTGTTACCAGAGGAGCATCCAACAGCTTGGCTTTAATATCATCAGGTAAGGACTGAAGATGTAGCCAAGAACAACACCTCATCACAGTACTAGAAGCAGCAGCCCTGGAAGAGGCATCAGCTGCATTACAGATGTATTTTATGGAGTGACTGGCAACCTGGGAAATGGATCCAAGCAAGGAAATGGCTGAAGACTTCCCATCAGAATCAAGAAGGTCAGACACCACTTTAATTACCAGAGCAGAAGAGTCAAAGCATATGTGGTCTTGTGGGTTTGGCAATTAACAGCCCTAAAAGGCAAGGGGGAAGCAGTATATACTGTTTTAGCCAACCTTTCCAAAGCTCAACTGTCCTTATCTGAGGGAAGATAACAAAAGTTTAGAAGGCCAATCAGTGGAAAACGAAACCACTGAAGAATCAGCAGGACATCTGCACAAATATTTGCAATCCTCAGGGACCTTATTACTATCAGGTTTCTTAGGAGCTGGGGGGCTGTGAATTAGCAGTTACAGAGGCAGCAGAAAAGGTGTCCAAAACAGCTGCTAAAACAGGAGGAACAGAAGATGGCTTAGGAGACTCCATTTGTAAAAGCTCATACCTCTTTTGAATGTCAGAGATCCAGGAGCAATCGATAATACCTCCAAGGGGGAGTCTGGAATCAAACAGTCCTATTCCTCTGAATCATAGTCTAGAGGAGAGAATCTGAGAGGAGTAAGAAAGAGATTCCTTCATAGAATCTAAGTCCCTATACCTCTTAACACGGCAGACCAGGGAGGAACAGGGACTAACACCCCTTGAGGAGGCTTCAAGGCCATCAAAGCACTGAACAGCCACGAGTGAAATCCTGCCATTCACATTGGGGTATTTAGTAACAGGAGTAATATGTTTAGTTTTTGCATTTATTTTTTTTTTTTTTTTTTTTTTTTTAGAGTGGGACATCCACACTAAGGACTCTTGGAGATTCAAAACATTGACGGGATTCGATAATCATAGTAGGAAACTCTTCCCTCACTAAAATTTGAGGAATCTCCCTCGGTCCCTCAAAAATAATTAGTAGAGGTTAAATCAAAAGGTGCTTCAACAAAGTATTAGTTTAAGAGTGTGCACACTTATGCAACCAGCTTACTGTAAGTTTTTTTATTTTTGTTATATTTTTTCCCCTAACAGATTTGTTTGTTTTTCAATTGAATAGTACAGGTTATAGGTCATATTAAAGGTGAAAAAAGTTTTGAAATGATTTATTGTGGTCTCATTTTTTATATCACAAAAACCTGACATTTTAACAGGGGTGTGTACACTTTTTATATCCACTGAATGTGGAAGTGGGCATCTTTCATATCCATGGTAACCATGAAGGCGTGAGAAAGGAGGAGAAGCATAAGAACTTGCAAGTTTAGCATTCAGAATTCAGAAACGTGTTTAGCCTTGGCAAATTTAAGACTGGCCTTCAGGGGCTGCCTTTTCGCCCGGTTCAAAGTGTGGGTTGTAGGATCCAGTCTGATCCGACTTTGGCTCCTTATTCCTTTGAGAGTTCTAACCTCCCCCTCTACCCACAATCCCCCTCTCTTGCCTGAATTACCTCAGACAGAGTTTGCTGGCTTGATTAGAGAAAGTTATACAAAATCATAATAAATATATAGACATGTATGTATACACACAAATAAAAGAAAAAACACTGCTGTGATAAATGCAAGGGATCAGACAAGGTCCAAAGGAAATTTGGCCAAGCCTTATTAAGTACAATGACAATTTGGTAGGGGGAAGAAGGACAGGAGTTAAACCAGACAAAAAGAACACAACATGGATCTATCACTATGTTAAGTACATAACTTTCATATCCAATGTTGTCTTTATTCATCTGATTCAATATGTGGAACAGATTACCAAGCTACCCAACAGGGACCTGGTTGGACTTTAGGAAGGATACTCCTGACTATGGTACAGCCAAAAAATGTGCAGGTCCTGGAGTGCATATTTAACTTGTAATGAGATACAAAGGTATGAGTAGAGGACCACGTTGCTTCTGCACATATGTCACTGATAGGTACTTAGGTTCATAGGTTCATAGGTTCATACTAGGCTATCTGCCCAAGGGCATTTATAAGCCTAGCCCATAGTTATGTGGCTTTCGCCACCCCTTTAGTTTGAATAAAAACTATGCCTATCATTTTGCTGTGCCTCTGTCAAGCAGTGACGCTGAAGTAATCCCTGGGGTATATCTGCAATCTCCCATCCATTGGTCAAGATTCCTCTTGAACAAGACCAGAGAGGTGCTCTGCCTCACATGTACCGGGATTTTGTTCCACAGCATAGGGAGTCTCTGGGTGATGAATCTGTCCCTCCAGCACGTTCTATTTATAACCGTGTCAAGGTTTAAGTCTCCGCCCTTGTGGTTCTGAGGGATCTAGATTTTTGAGGTGAAGCATATTCATCAAATCTGGGTTTGACATGGCCTTATATGTCAGGCACAGGTCACCTCTGAGCAAGCGGTATGAGACTGAATAGAGCTGGAGTTCTTTCAGTCGGGCAGCATAAGACATATTTTTGAGACCCTTTATCCTTTTGGTGAGGAACTTTTGGGGCCTTTCAAGCTGCAGCAGGTGTCTGGTCAGATACATTCGAACGGGCATTGTACTCAATCATAGGTCTAATAAGTGATGAGTACAGGGGACGATGACCTCCCTTGATCTAGATGTGAATCCCTTCATGATCAGGTGGGTGATATAGAAGGTTTTCCTAACTACTTTAGCAACATGAGTGTCAAACGAAAGGCTACTGTCAACCTGGGTCCCCAGATCTCTGATGACTTTTTCTGTGCTCAGTGGATTGCCACCTATATGGTAGCTAGGGGTAGCCTTGTTTTTCCCAAAGGGTATGACTATGCATTTTTGGCGTTTAACTTCAGGCCATGGCTCTGGCACCAGTTATCCATTTCTGTGAGGCCCTTCTGGAGGATATCTGTGTCAGATGTGTTTTCGACTATGGCGCCCAGTTTGCAGTCATCTGCAAACTTTGTCAGCCATAACCCTCCTGTGTTTGCTTGTACTTCAGAAAAGTAGATGCCGAACAAGAGTGGACCCAGGACTGAGCCCTGTGGGACACCACTTGTGACAGGCTTTGAGTCTGACATGGCTCCAGCAACTCTGACCCTGTGGGTTCTGTCACTTAGCCAGTTTGCAACCCATCTTGTGATGTATGGGTTTACATTCAAGCTGATGAGTTTTTCGATGATACTTGAGTGGGGTATTGTGTCGAAGGCCTTTGCCAGGTCGAGGTAGGCTGTATGGACTGCCTTTCCTCATCAATGGCCTTGGTGACTGTCTCGAAAAAGTCAACCAAGTTTAAGAGGCAGGATCTGCCTTTGACAAAGCCAAACTGAGTTGGATCCAAAGTCTGCAAGTTCCCTATGTCTTTATTTATGAGTTCCATTATGATCCTCTCCATGGCTTTGCAGATAAGGCTTGTCAAGCTAATGGGGCGGTAATTTCCAGGGTCTGTGGAGGCACCGCCTTATGAAGTGGGACCACAGTCGCCGGCGCCACTCCTTGGGCACGTATCCTGCGGTGAGGCTAAGATTAAACAGCTGTCCCAACTGTCGGTTTAATTCCTCATTGAGTTCATGAAGCACACAGCCGCGGACACCATCCGCTCCCATGGATGCTGTGTTTTTGCCTTAGTGAGGGCAGTTCTCACCTGGGCGTTGGAGATGTTTGGGGGCTACAATCCTCTGGAATAGATATCTCTCCTTTTGGGGAGGGGAGAAGTTTGCACTGAACCTGTCAGCCAGTATGTTGGCAATGTGTGTAGGTTCAGTAATTTTCACATCATTTTGAACTAATTCTGAGCATATCTGGGAGTTTCCTCCTAGGTTTCTAACATAGCTAAAGAAGGCCTTATGATTCTCTTTAGAGTCCTTGGCGATTTTTCTCTCAAAATTTGCCTTGGATGATTTTATGAGAGCTCTTAGTTTTTACTTATAATGATCAAAGGTGTCTTACCTTTCAAGGATTTTGCTCTATCTTGTAGTAGCTTCCTCCTTTTGTTGTAGAGCTTGTTTATGGCTGGGGTCCACCAGACTGGACGCTTGCCTTTGGTACAGAGAGTCTTAGTTTTGTTTGGGATTGCCTGATCCATGCAGTCCTGTAGGTGCTGGTAGAAGGCATTTGTAAGTGATTCAGCGGTTTGAGTAATGTTTACCACTGGCTCAGGGGCCTTAAAGGAGACCACACTAGTTTTTAGAAGTGTGAAATCGGCTTTTGAGAAGTTTTTCACTGTGGTCTTTTTGTTTCAGGTGGGGCGGATGAGGACCTCCAGCGAGATTAGTTTATGATCTGATCTCACCAGTGAGGGTATACTTCGGTGTTGAACATTTTGATCCCATGTTCGTGATGATGAGATCAAGTATGTTTTCTCCTCTTGTGGGGATGGTGACTAGTTGTTCCATGGCATTTGAGTTTATGAACTCCAGGAATCTTTGGGTTAGAGTGTTCGGGCTTGAGTAGTGTTCCCAGTCTATATTAGGGTAGTTAAAGTCACCTAGTATGATGGTGTTTGGAGATACATTTATCCCTCCAATGTTTTCAGGAAGGCCATGTGAGGTTCCTGAGTTTGAGAGGGTGGCCTGTAACATGCTACAAATTGCAGAGCAGTCTTGCCTATGGTTAATTGCACCTGAATGGTCTCCGATGCATCATGCGTTGCCACCAACCTTGAGGTGTGGGTGTCCTTTATGAATATGGACACCCTCCTTTCTTGGTGTTGTCCGGATTTTGGGGCCGGAACGCATGATATGAGGTGAAACCTGTTAGTGCTGGGGTGCTCTCAGGAGCCTTGAACCAGGTTTCTGTCACAGCACAGACATCGATGTTCTCCATATTGAGAAGGGCCTCGAGTGCGTGCATCTTGAGATTGAGACTTCTGGCATTGAGCAGCATTACCCTTAGTTTTTTCCTTTTGGTGTTCTAGGGTGGTAGGTTTAGAATTTGAGCCTTGCCTAAAAAGGCACTATGGGGTGGCAAGAGCCTTTGCCAATATCCGGAAGCCCAGGGTGACAGGTGCAAGCCGTCCCTGCGAAGCAGCGTGGCTTGTCCAGCATGTCATCCCAGGCAGACAGACATTGGATCCCCTTTGAATGACACCAGAATTTAAGCCAATTATTAAAGCTGATCATCTTATCACTGTACTGTGGCATCATTCTAGGTGAAGGTAGGATACTGCTCAAGGTCAGGGTCATACCTGCCTGGGCTACATAATCAGAGAGCTCCCGATGTCCCTTTCATGTAGTCCAAGGAGGTACGTCTCAGGTCGCTGACACCAGCGTGGACAATGACTGAGTCGTACTTGTACCTGCTGTTGAGAGACCTGAGTGCTTGCGTTATGTGGCGGATTCTAGCGCCTGACAGGCAGCTTACTGTGACCTTCTCTTTACTCAGTCTGGTGAGCGGACGCCAGTGTGTCTGACTATGGAATCACCAATGACAAGTGTGTCTGGCATTTTGTTTGGCCTTAAGGGCTGTGACTGTTTGACACTCTGACTGTGTGGTCTATGTGTTGCATGTGTTGGGTCGTGAGGTGGTAGTTGTTTGGGTGTCTGCTTTGGTGGCCTCTGCTGTTTTGGTAAATTTTTGATCAGAGCCTCCGAGTATGTCTTTGTGTGAGTATGTGTATGATTTGAAGTTGTGATGGTACCATGTGTGACTGGGTATGTATTGTGTGTGGTTACCTTCTCCTCCTGTCTGGTCTTGCCAGTCCTATGTTGAGAGAGCTCAGCCTCCAGTTTGGCCGTATAGTTGCATCTCTCGCATGTATTTGTGTTTTGTGGGAGAAGGAGAGGATTGTCTGTGTACATGAGGCAGTTGTAACATTGCCTCAATATTCCCAGGTTCACCAGTTGAGCTGGAGAGGACACTAGCAACTGATCCCTCGACATACTAGAAGTAGTAGATAAAGAGACTTTCAAAGGACTCCGGGGAAGTGGGTTTTAGGCTGGTGGGGTACTATCTATAATAAGAGTGCTTTATCAAGGTGCAAGTACTGTAGGAGTAAGTGCTAGGCTTTACAGATAGAGAATAGTCTACTTGGGAATCAAGTAGAGATGAACTTTTCAGTTATAGGATATGCTGGTTAGATCAGCAGTACAGCTCGAGGAAGGTAGTTTTAAGGGAAAATTGGAAGAGTGGAATTTAGATGGCCCAAATAGTTTAACCTTGTTTAACCGCCGCTGCTCTTGTGTGCAACAGTGGTAACTCCGCGCTTACACGCGTTTAGCGTGTTTTATAGCAGGGGCTGAAGGGAGCTAGGAATTGGCCCAAACGACCAATGGACTACTAGTTTCTGGCTGAAACTTCACCAAATCAGACAAAAGGCGCTCAGTGCTTCCCACTCCCACTGGTAAGCAAAGAAACTTCCTCCTTCCTAATAAGGCAATGGATCAGTAACAGGAACTAAAACAAAGCCCAGGGATCAGCAACTCTGAAACTGGACTACTCTAGTTCAGTAAGGCGGAAAACAAGAGATTTTTTTGTTTTATTACAGAGACAAAAAAAACAGACAGTAATTGCTGTAAATCGGCTAGCGCACTTTAGTGTGTAGCCTACAGAAACAATTTGCAACAATTAGTAACTTAAAGTGCAATAAACAGTGTAAAATGCAGAAATCACTTAAAGTAGCAATAAAACAGGCGAAATGCAGTTGCTAGCTTAAATAACAGTGGAAAGCCACAAAAATACTTATATCTGGTAGAAAGTCACTCTTTAGCTCTCTGCTGCTTGGATCACCCTGCAGGCCACCACGAGGATCTGTGCTGAGTTGGTACAAGCTGGAAAACGCGTGTTTAGCGTGTTTTATAGCAGGGGCTGAAAGGAGCTAGGAATTGGCCCAAAACAACCAATGGACTACTAGTTTCTGGCTGAAACTTCACCAAATCGGACAGAAAGGCTGCTCAGTGCTTCCCACTCCCACTGGTAAGCAAAGAAACTTCCCTCCTCCCTAATAAGGCAATGAATCAGTAACAGGAACTAAAAACAAAGCCCAGGGATCAGCAACTCTGAAACTGGACTACTCTAGTTCAGTAAGGCAGGAAAACAAGAGATTTTTTTTTTGTTTTATTACAGAGACAAGGAAAAAACAGACAGTAAATGCTATAAATGCTGTAAATCGGCTAGCGACTTTAGTGTGTAGCCTACAGAAACAATTTGCAACAATTAGTAACTTAAAGTGCAATAAACAGTGTAAAATGCAGAAATCACTTAAAGTAGCAGTAAAACAGGCGAAATGCAGTCGCTAGCTTAAATAACAGTGGGAAAGCCACAAAAATACTTATATCTGGTAGAAAGTCACTCTTTTAGCTCTCTGCTGCTTGGATCACTCTGCAGGCCACCACGAGGATCTGTGCTGAGTTGGTACAAGCTGGAAAACGCGTGTTTAGCGTGTTTTATAGCAAGGGGGCTGAAAGGAGCTAGGAATTGGCCCAAAACGACCAATGGACTACTAGTTTCTGGCTGAAACTTCACCAAATCGGACAGAAAGGCTGCTCAGTGCTTCCCACTCCCACTGGTAAGCAAAGAAACTTCCCTCCTCCCTAATAAGGCAATGGATCAGTAACAGGAACTAAAAACAAAGCCCAGGGATCAGCAACTCTGAAACTGGACTACTCTAGTTCAGTAAGGCGGAAAACAAGAGATTTTTGTTTTATTACAGAGACAAGGAAAAAAAAACAGACAGTAAATGCTATAAATGCTGTAAATCGGCTAGCGCACTTTAGTGTGTAGCCTACAGAAACAATTTGCAACAATTAGTAACTTAAAGTGCAATAAAAAGTGTAAAATGCAGAAATCACTTAAAGTAGCAGTAAAACAGGCGAAATGCAGTCGCTAGCTTAATAACAGTGGGAAAGCCACAAAAATACTTATATCTGGTAGAAAGTCACTCTTTTAGCTCTCTGCTGCTTGGATCACTCTGCAGGCCACCACGAGGATCTGTGCTGAGTTGGTACAAGCTGGAAAAACGCGTGTTTAGCGTGTTTTATAGCAGGGGCTGAAAGGAGCTAGGAATTGGCCCAAAATGACCAATGGACTACTAGTTTCCGGCTGAAACTTCACCAAATCGGACAGAAAGGCTGCTCAGTGCTTCCCACTCCCACTGGTAAGCAAAGAAACTTCCTCCTCCCTAATAAGGCAATGGATCAGTGACAGGAACTAAAAACAAAGCCCAGGGATCAGCAACTCTGAAACTGGACTACTCTAGTTCAGTAAGGCGGAAAAACAAGAGATTTTTGTTTTATTACAGAGACAAGGAAAAAAACAGACAGTAAATGCTATAAATGCTGTAAATCGCTAGCACTTTAGTGTGTAGCCTACAGAAACAATTTGCAACAATTAGTAACTTAAAGTGCAATAAACAGTGTAAAATGCAGAAATCACTTAAAGTAGCAGTAAAACAGGCGAAATGCAGTCGCTAGCTTAATAACAGTGGGAAAGCCACAAAAATACTTATATCTGGTAGAAAGTCACTCTTTTAGCTCTCTGCTGCTTGGATCACTCTGCAGGCCACCACGAGGATCTGTGCTGAGTTGGTACAAGCTGGAAAACGCGTGTTTAGCGTGTTTTATAGCAGGGGCTGAAAGGAGCTAGGAACTGGCCCAAAACGACCAATGGACTACTAGTTTCTGGCTGAAACTTCACCAAATCGGACAAAAAGGCCGCTCAGTGCTTCCCACTCCCACTGGTAAGCAAAGAAACTTCCCTCCTTCCTAATAAGGCAATGGATCAGTAACAGGAACTAAAAACAAAGCCCAGGGATCAGCAACTCTGAAACTGGACTACTCTAGTTCAGTAAGGCAGGAAAACAAGAGAATTTTTTTTTTTTTTTTTTACAGCGACAAGGAAAAAAACAGACAGTAAATGCTATAAAAACAATTCACATGCAGTGCAAGCTGGCACACTTGAGTATGTAGCAATATTAGTCCACACACAGTATGAAAAAAATGTAATTAAATTAAAAAGGACTAAAAGCAAGTGCAGAAAGGGTTTATTAGAGAGAATGCGGTAAAGAGAAGGGACTGGGGGAGTGTCCTAGATCAAATCTACAGTGGGGCGGGCACTGCAAAAGCCACCAAATTTAAACTACATCCAAGAACAGGGATTGTTTTGCAAAATCTGTTGAGGTTGCCACAGCTGTTATAAAGTGTGTCTTCGGCTTTGAAAGTAAATTTATACCTCATGAATAATACACAAATGAAATGCAATTTACTAATCACCTTGGGAGGGTTACCTTAGACACAGATTGCTCAATCTTTTTTCTTGGAGAAAGATATAAACAATTGATACAATTTTCTAAAAGTTTTAGTACTGTGGAGGTAGAACCTAAGTTGCCTGTGCACATCTAATGTGTATAACACATGTTCTTCTTTACTGATAAAAATGGAAAAGATAATCGGCATATCTAATTTGTTGGTTCAAAATTAGATTCAGAAGCCACTTTAAGAAAGGAGGAGGGATTTGCTCTCAAAGACACTCTGTCCTTATGAAAGATAAGGAAGTGAGCCTCGCACAAGACTGCCTGCAGTTCTGACACTTGTTTGGCAGATGTAACAGAAACCAGAAAAAAAGAAGTTATGTCTCACCATAACGTTCCATCGATAGATTTGAGATTAGATTAGATTCGATAGATAAAGATAAAACAAAAATCAGGAAATTACAAGAAAACTATCAAAGTGTGTAAGATATCAAAAAAATGTTCGACTTAGCTGAGAACTGGCTTGAACATGGCTTTAAGGCTACACGGCAAACGAGATCTGGGGTAACAGGGAGAAGGGTATTATGGGTAAAAGTTTAGCGCGAGAGTTTTGGGCTGGCGCGAGCTTGGTATGAGGACAAAACCAACATCCCATCAGTGATAAATGAATGAAGATCAACAACATCAGATATAATATTCCATAAAAGAAATTTCATGTCTGTGGATACTACTGGTTCAAAGGGTTTTGGGTTACAGACTAAAGTAAAACGCTGACATCCCCCAAGGGGAATTGGGTCACAGGGGTCTCCATAAAAAGGTACCTTTTAAAAAGGCTTTAGATAGCTTAAGAAAAGCAATGGAAGCACTACTGAACTCTATGTGGAAGTCTGAAATGTCTGCTAATTGTACTTTAATATTGGAATAACTTGATGCAGCCATGAAAAGTTCTGAAAGAAATTCCAAAATTTTGGAAGAGGTTCTGAAAAACGGTCTTGTCCATTTGAAGATGCCCAGATGGAAAAAAGCTTCCATTTGGTCTTGCAAGTCTTTTTTTGTTTAACTGTTTAAAGAGAAAGAATATGAACTATCAGGGAAGCAAGCCTGATCTCTGACAACTGTCAGAATTGGAGAAACTATCTATGCAGGTAGCTTTAGGATCTCAAGGTCCACTACAGGCAGCCCAGATGGGTGTGTGAGGAGATATGGGAATGAATCCAGAGCCCAATGGGGGGTGAACTACATGATGCCAAAGGAAGGGGAACCATAATTGCTGAGGTCAGAAGGGGTGTGCGAGGATTATCCTTGTGCTGCACTCCATTGCTTTCTGAATGAACTTGGTGATAAGGGACAAAGGTGAAAAGGCATAAGGGAGAGCTGGGGGCAAAGGATGGACTAGAGCATCTCTCAGGGTCTGCCCCTGTGGAAGGATGAGGAAAGTAACTTCTGCATTTGTTTAGGTACAAAGCATACTGGTCTCAGTAAAACTGGCCCTAGTGGCTGAAAATCTCTGTTGCCACTGCACTGCTGATAAACCACTCATGAGGCAGTAATGTAGTTCTGCTAAGTTTGTCATGAAGCAGTAATGTAGTTCTGCTACGTTTGTCATCTAGGAAGCTGAACATCTTAGGTATGTGTGTTGCTACTAGAAAGTGATTTGGAGACATCATCTACTGCCAGATTCTCATGGCTTCTTGGCAAAGAGGGTATGAATGGATTCCACCTTGTCTGTTGATGAACCTAATCACCGACTTATTGTCTGAGTGTATGGCAATCACATCTTTGGGCAGATGGTCCCAAAATGCCCGCAACATAAGGAGGATCGCTGTTAGCTTCAAGACGCTGATGTGAAGGTTGGCCTCTATCGTGGTCCATGTCCCCTGGACTGCTCTCCCTTTGAAATGCTGTACTCACTCGAGAAGAAAGCCATCTGTAGTTATTGTGGCTCTGAGTATTGACAACAGAAGAGTCAGCCCTGTGTAACTGAATCTGACAAAATCTACCACAGAATGTGGTTCTTGCAGACCTGAATGATTCATACTCTAATGAAGGGGTGATGTTTTTGAGACCACTGTACAGCTAGCGTCCACTGCAAAACTCTCAGCTGGTATCTGGCTAAAGGAACAATCACTACAGAGGATGCAGTTAGACCAAGGAAGCACAATAGTAGTTGAGCCTGGGGTTTGGGATGATATGTCACCTGGAGAGCTACAGCTGTGATTGATATGACTCATGCTAAGGGAAGTTTTGCTGTCTGACATACATAATGTGACAACCGAATAATTCTATGGATTGAGTAAGAGGTAGCTTGCTTTTGCTGGGGTTTATAGGATCATGGGAAGTTACTAGGTTATTATCCCTGAGGCCCTTACAAGCCTAGCCAAGAATTAACCCATGTTCTGACAAGTCAGCACCTGGTGCCCCTGTCCATCAGGGACACAGGTGGAATACCAGGGGTGTATTTTCTGTTCCCCATCCAGTTATCCAGGTTGCACTTAAAAAGAGTTAATGAGGTACTCTGCTTGATGTGGAGAGGGAGTCTATTCCACAGAAGGGGGAGTCTCTGGGACACAAATCTGAATAGCAAGCAAGTCCTACTGATGTCACAGACCAGGTAGAGGTTGTGTGTGTGTGTGTGTGTGTGTGTGTGTGTGGGTTGCTCGAGTGGAGCTTCACTTGCAGATATGCAGCAGTCCCATCAAGGCGGGGTCTGAGATCGCTTTGTATGCCAGACAGAGGTCACCTTTGAGGAGTCCGTATGAAACTGAGTAGAGGGACAAGGCATATAGCCTACCTCTGTAGGGTAGATGACTGAGGCCTTGGATTCTCCTGGTGAGAAACCTTTGTGGTCCCTCCAGCTGCTGCATGTGCTTTGTGAGGTACATGCCAAAAAGGGTACTGTACTCAATAATGGGTTTTATAAGGGACGAATACAGGGATGTTATGACCTTCCTTGTACCTGGATGAGATACTCTTCATAATGAGGTAGGCCATGTAGAAAGCTTGCCATACAACGGAGGCAATATAATGGTCAAGTTAGTTTGCTATCAACCTGTATGCTCAAATCCCTCACGACTGATTGCATGCTGAGGACCCTGTTATTAATGCGATAATTTGTGGGAAAGTCTCTCTCTCCAAAGGGGATGATGATGCACTTTTTGGCATTTAGTTTGAGGCCATGTTTCTGGCACCAGTCATTTGTTTGGGTGAGATCCTCTTGGTGGATGTCCACATCACCAGGGGAATTGATGACAGCGCCCACCTTGCAGTCTTCTGCAAACTTGGTCAGCCATAGCCCACTGGTCTTGGCCTGCACCTCAGAAAAGCACATTCCAGACGAGAGTCCCCAAGACCGATCTCTGGGGTACACCACTTGTTACGGGTGTACTGCTTGAGGTGGCTTCCCCAATACTGACTAGGTGAGTTCTATAAGTGAGCCAGTTTGCTACCCATCTGGTAACATACAAATTGATGTCTAGTTGGGAGAGTTAATCTATTATACCTGAGTGGGGAACAGTATTGAAGGGTTTGGCCAGGTCAAGGTAGGAGGTGTGCACTGTCTTCCCTTTGTCCATGGCTTTGTTGACTGTCTCAAAGTCGTTGACCAGATTTTAACAGGCATGACCTCCCCCTGACGAAACCAAACTGCGTGGTATTGAGTGTTTGGAGGTTGCCAATGGCCTTAACAAGGTCCATGACAATCCGTTCCAAGGCCTTGCAGATCAGGCTAGTTAGGTTGATGGGTCTGTAATTTTCTGGATTGGTAGACACACCCATCTTCGTGCAAAGGGATGACAGTGGCTACCCTCAACTCGGCTGGGATGAAGCCGGTACTCAGGCTTTGATTGAATACGATGCCTAATGGTGCCACAAGTTCCTGCCTGGGTTCATGTAGGATGCAGCGTGGGATGTTATCTAGTCCCATGGAGGCTGTATTTTTTGCCTTTGAGAGGGCAGTGATGACTTGCTCCCTACACATAAGGGGAGGAGGGGCAGGTGCTGGGGGGGCCAGAAGGGTGACGTTTTTGCTTAAGTCTGCCAGCAAGTTGGCTATATCTATGGCATTTGTGTATGTGGTGTCCTTGACCACCAGTTCTAAGCAGATCTGAGTGCTTACTTTGAGACTGTGGACATATGGGAAGAAGGCCTTATGGATGTCTTTAGTAGATGTGGCCAGTTTGGACTAGAAATTTGCTTTGAAATATTTCACTACTGCTCTTGCTTGTTCAGGCTAAGGAGAGATCGCTTCCAATAAGGCACCTGCTCTTTCTTGATCCTAGACAGCAAATTTATCCTTTTATTATTGAGTTTATTTATTGCAGATGTCCACCAGACAGGTTTACTCTTCCCTTGAGGAGGAGGAGGATTTTGTCCTGTCGGGTATTGCTTATTCCATGCAGTTATACAAATGCTCATATAGTACTCTGATGTAGGTTTGGACATTTGTGCCAGTTTCTACAGAGAGGGAGGGGGCTTTGAAGATGTTTATCCCTCCCTTAGGAGGTTGTAATCAGCTTTGGAGAAGTTTTTGTTTGACCATGGGGGGGGGGGGGGGGTGATTTTGAAAGTGCCTAGGAGAGATGACAGTTGCAACAGGAATAACTGGTATGTTAGAAGAAGATCCCTGGATGTAGCAGTTAGAATCCAATTATCTAGGTATGGGAATACTTGGATCCCTTGTAGCCCGAGATAGCCTGTTACCACTACCATTAACTTGGTGAACACTCTGGGGTGGGGGTGTTAGGGGGCTGTTGGAAGACCAAACATCAGCATCATGAATTCACAGTGACTGGGCTCCTAGCCGGAAATGGATAAACCTCCTGGATTGTTTCTCAATCGTCATATGATCAGCAGGCATACTGGTGATCTAAACAGCACACCCAATTGTCCCTCCTGAGCACAGGAAGAAAGGACTGCATGGTGACCATCTGGAATTTCATCTATTTTACAAACTGATTAAGACTGCTGAGATCCAAAATTGGTTACAGGTCCCCTGTCTTTTTTGGCACTTAAAAAAACCTTGAATAGACTCTGGATTCTAGCTGATCTTGGTGGACTGGCCGGATTACTCTCTTTGTCCAGCAACTTTGAGACTTGTAATGCAGCAGATTCCAACTGATTGGGTGGAATATTAGGACTCTCTTGTTTTGATTTGGGGGGGGGGGGGATTCCAAAAAAGTACTGTATAACCTCTAGTAAGGATCCTTAGCACCCAAGAATCAGAAGTTATGTTTTGCCTGGCTAAAGGGTGCAAGAAGCATTCCCCTGACTGCCTCCAGAATTAGTCCATGAAAACTTTGGCTTTGTGGACCACCTCTGCCTCTTGAGCAACGTGCAGTGCAGCTGCCTCCGCCTCTGGGAGGCCTATCCCCAGAAGCATCTCGGTTTAAACTTTGAGATTTCTTGAACCACATTTTCCTTCCTCCTCTCTGATTCCTGGGGAAGGAACTTTGGGTAGTCAAAAAATGGATTCCAATGGCAAACGAGGTCTACCATCCTGCTCAGTCTCAGTAAGGGTATCTTTAACCTTTGGCCCAAACAGAGTGGAGCCATTATAGGGAGCATTTATGAAGGGCTTTTTAAAGCTTTCCACAAAATCTCAGAGCTGTATCCAGGCATGATGTCACACAGTAATACCTGTACCAGCTGCTCAAGTCACTTCACCTGCTGCATTAGACACCAGTCTCTTGGTAACCATCTATGATGTCTGTGGGGAAGACAACTGGGAATCCACTTTTATTTTTTGGATATTCACTGGTAATCTGCCCACCAGGGAATTTGAGAGTTCCTTAATAAAATCCATCTGGAAACATGTTGACTAAGCCATGTAGTTCAGTGCATGAAGAGGAATAAGTGGCAGAAGAATAAGCCCGTTCCTTAACCTATGCCATGCCCTAGACTCTCTGTTAGGGGGCAGACACAGGAACGCTCTTCGGACAATTCCTTTTTAGTAGTTGCTGCTACCACCATAGCATCTATGTGGAGACCCTTAGCCCAGTACTTTTGTTCTTTAGGCGCAACTGAAATCCTATCCAGTTTATTTGGAATGGGCTCTGTCACGTCAGGTCCTTTCCCTGACTTCTGAGCAATAAGGTCAACAAGGTGTTGGGAGGAGGGACCATCCAGGACGTTGAAATGCCAGAACCAAAGGCTTAGAGAAAAACTGGTTCATCAGAAGGAGGAGTTTCATGGGACCATCCCCCACTCTGTTTCATCAATTCAAGGAGGCCTCGAAAGGAAGCATCTTGGGGGGGGGGGGGGGCTCTTGGGGAACCTTCTCCCTCATCTAAATTGGTGTCTGGTGACAGACTCAGAAGAGGCGTCAATGTACTTCCTTTTGCAAGTCCTCTTCTGGGAAATGTGCCCTGGGACACCTGAGGGACACACACACTAGAATCAGATAAGGGACTCAAATGCCGTTTCAAGGATTAAGGGATCCATCTCTCCCTGTCTACCAGGATGTGAAGAAGGAGTTGTCTTCGTAGGGAGGCTGCATGGATCCAAGCTTTGATTATGTACCAGCCATCTGTGTCCAGCCAAAACCCTCTTCACAGCCTCAAAAGCAGATTCCCCTACAGGAACTGAAATCTGAAGCCCTCTAAATTCTAAAGGACGTCATAACCAAGGAGTAAACACAGCTCAGATAATTTTGGGGTCAATTCTGCCACTGGAGCTCCGATACAGATGCTCTGGGATTCTACCTGAGTCAAGTGTATTGGAGTCGAACGACTGAGGGAGGATGTGGAAGCCAAATTCTCCAGGGATATCGACTCTGAAGTTGGTACAGCAGGAAGAGTGGACCTGACAAACTGGCTCCAAGAATGGAGGTAGTGTCAGAAGTTGAACAGTTGGGGTGGAAGGAGCTGATTCTGGGCCTTTCCTCTAGGACAGAGCAAGGACAACTCCCACAACTCCCAGATGAATCAGTCTTCAAAAATATCTTCATCATCCAGTCAACATCAAGTTCGAAGAGGCTTCTAGTAGATTGGCCAGATGTAAAAGACCAGGCTAAAAAAGCAAGCCTCAATAGCATTTTTTTGTACAACAGATGAATGAAGCCTGGGGCTTAGAGGCCCCAGTGTAAAATGTCCCTGGTGAAGGAGTCTGGATCCTAACAACAGGTGTCTCACAGACTGTCTCGAAACTTATAGGTGCTGGACTCGCAATAGCTGTGAGGTCGGGGGACCCTTCTCCTAGATCTCTTCAAGTGATCTTGGATCTCTTTTCTTTGAGTTTTTCCTTAGTCTTACCAGTATCCTTGTCTCTGTCTTTTTCCTTTTATTTCTCCTTTTCCTTGTCCCTTTTCTTCTCAGAGGAAGGGGAAGTGGTGGATGACTTTGGGTCCGAAGACATTTTGGACCCTGTCTGCAGGGAATAAGCCCTTTCAAAATGAGTTCTTCTCTTTTACCTTGAAAGGCTCTGATGCCACGCACAGCACAGATGAAACAGGAATCCTGTAAGTGGGAAGGCCCCAAACAATAGACGCACTGCAAGTGTGGGTTTTCTGGGGGGTGGATTTTATGCCTACAGCAAGAATACTTTTTAAAACCTGTTGATATCAGAAAAAAACTACAATAACTTAAATATCTACATACATATATCAAAGTAAATAATACTATCTAAATGCTAGTACCTCTTGTGAAGGCTGCCAGCCTAGCCAGATAGAATTTTGTAAATAATTCTGTCATTGTAAATATTAATGTAATCCACAGGCTTGTTCTACAAGTATAAAGAGAACTATATGTTGTACTGAGCTTCAAAAATTTAACCATAGTGCACTCTGCTGGAAGAAAGCTGGTAAGTCAAGCATTATATATGACTGATCTCAAGCTCGGAGACAGGACATCTAGGCCAGGAAATTCTTTATATTGTCTTGACTTAAGAGATAATTACTAAGGTTTTACATGTATAATGTATTTTATTGCTGTGGCTTCCTGGCCAGGTGCAGCTTACTAATACATGTAAATGCTGAGTTTCTGTTAGCCTGGGAACTAAAGAAGTGATAAAAATGATGCAATGTGAAATGACTCAGCAGTACTGAGTGTTTATCAATTTAAGACTTTCTCAGACAAAGATTTGAGCATTTTGGATTTTGTCTGAAGAACATACACTCACCAGCACTTGCTTTTCTCTGTAAGTAAGATATTTATTTATTCTCTTAGAGATAGATAAAAATAGCCAGATTAGTCTAGCTGTTTTCTACGTTTATGTCAGGCTATTCTACATTATTATTTAAAGCATTTCTGGTGATTTCTGAACTCTGTAATGTCATTGTGTCACAGTAATAAGTATTGTCTTGTGTTTTTATTTATTATTATTTTAAACCTTTCAACTGTGGCTGTTTTGTGAAAAGGTAATTTAAGCTCTTAACAGGACACTGCATGTATTTGGTGATGCTGTCCAAGACCCTCCAATAGCTTTAGCCCTGGGCCACACACTTAATATTTGGACAGCAGTAATATTACACAGTGAAATTGGTCACCCTTTGAGAAAGGCCTTATTAGTAGCTGATAAGAGTAGTTGGTGGCAATGATTACTACCTTACAGCCTGGCAGGAGGGGGCATAGCTGGAGAACCTGCACCAGCCTTCTCCCCGAGTGTCTGTGTGTTTGTACAAAACAACAAATCTCAAAGTGTGCGTGTGTGTCAGCTACTTGGGCAGGGACATGAAGCACTGGTTGGACAGCAAGGGTATTGGAGGTTTTGGCTTGACTACTCGGCTGGGATCCCTATAGCTGTGCCAGTGGGGAGTCTTACTTGGGATCTGGAGATAAAGTGAGAAATCATTCCCAGACTGGCTGACTGATCTCTCTGGGCTCTTAAGTGAAACTGTACTTTACTGTGTGTGTACTTGTTATCCTTCCCTATGTGCATGCCCCTCACTGGTGCTAGTGGTGAGGATTGAGGCTCCTTGACTACTGGGCCATTGCACGGGCATCACATATTAATTGTTTGGCAGTGGTGGAATATCCAGATCAAATATTGTTTTATTGTGGTGAGTTAGCCACATCACATACTAATTGGCCTGTGGGGGTATGGACATTGAATTCCTGTAGCTTGTGGACAGTGATCACTGACGGTATTTTTGTACTCTAAATCAGCCACGCAGTGAACATTCAGAGCTCAGATCACAATTGTTTAATTTTTTTTGTTAGCTTAGTTAGTCAGGGAGAGCAGGCATGTCAGCAGAGGAGTATGGCAAGCTGACAAGGAGCCAGTTGGTTGAGATGTGCCAGGCTAAGGGAATGGTGCATGGAAATCTGACCAAGGCAGACATGATTGCAGCTTTGGTCACAGCTGCATCAGAAAACAGCAATCAGGACGATGATCAAACTGGCCATGGAGATGTACCACACTCAGAGAATGGATAGCTCAACCTTTCTGCAGAGGACTTAAAAATCCATCTGGAGCTAAAGAGACTTGAGTTGGAGGACAGGTATTTGGAAATGGAAGCTGTGGAGAGGCAGCATGAAAAGGAGATGCTGACTTTTCGCCAGTCATGGAGGTAATGGTGAAGAGAGTAACCGGATCCCAGAAGCACAAAAGGTAAGTAAATTTCTTCCACAGTTTACAGAGGGGGATAATTTTGATAGTTTCATTCATATGTTTAACGGGTGTAAATAGCATGATGTTGACCAAAGGCTCTGGGTATGGTTCCTGACCCCCTTACTCCATGGTAAAGCTGTAAATGTATTTTCCAAATTATCTGACATTGACTGTTTTAACTTTAATGCTGTAAAGAACTGTTTGTTAGAAATTTTTAAGCTAACACCTTAAACTTATAAGAAAATGTTTTATGAGCATAGATGCAAGGCAGATGCAAGTGTGTGTGAATACATTGCTGAACTGAGTACTTATTTTCATAGGTGGGTGAATGGATGCCAGGTCACCACTTTTGAAGGGCTGGCAGACCTTTTGGTGAGGGAACAAGGCCTTAGCACTTTGCCTGAGGACACGAGGATCTGGTTAGCTGATAGACATTGTGTTACCTCAGATGAGTTGGGAAAGAAGAGAGACCTATACCTAGCAAGCAGGGCATCCTGTACAGGAAAGGGACACCCAGTGCTGCTCATGGGTCTAAGGGAACCCATGGTGGGTAGCCCAGACTGCCCCAACACAATCTGACAGTAGCAGGGGAAGCCACTAGTCCAGGTACACGTTCAGAACCTAGGGTTAAATGTTTTGAATGCAACCAGTGGGACCATGTGGCATACAGATGTCCATGGAGGCAAGGTGGGGAACCAAAGATGAGACAGCCAGTTAAGTGGGAAGGGCAAAATGCAAATAATAGGTTGTCTTGAGACAACCAGGGTTACCAAACTACCACCAGAGGTTATATCTTATCGTAGTGAATGACAAAGAGGCCATTGCTAAGAGAAAGACAGCCTCTGACATAACCATTGCGAAACCTGCAATGGTTACAGAGGTGCACTACTTGCCTGGGCAGTCTACTCCAGTCAGAGCTTTAGGAAGGACACCATTCCAAATACCTTTGGCTAAGGTTCACCTTGACTGGGAGAGTGGAAAAGGAAGCCAGCAATTAAGTGTGTTTGAGATGTCCTGATAGGGAATGATTTTGATAATGCAGTAGGATGTGGTCATGCACTTACATGTAGTCAGGCTTGGAGAGAAGCATGTGGGTCTGGTAGTCTGAGGGACACCCACACAGACTGCACACTTGCAGCCAGGACTCGTGAGGTGGTTAGTTCAGGGAGGGAGCTACCCTGCAGCAGTGAGACTGAAGGTGAGCCACAGCTGCTTGTGGATACTGACGTTCCCTTGGACAGAGTGACTGCAAAGGCAGAGGTGAGTAGTAGTACCCAGGCTGACAGTGAGGCACCACTGTCAGAGCATACCAGACTTTCTGTGGAAGGGGTGCTGGGAAGGGTTACTAAGAGAGAGTTGAGACATGCTCAGCTCTCAGACCCTACATTACAAAGTCTGAGAGACGTAGCTAGTGAGGAACCTGATTTTTAAGGGAAGGGGGATCCTGTATACTGGGACAAAGGGTTATTGTATAGATAGTGGACCCCTGAGGGAGGACTAGAAGGTGAGGGTATACAGCAACTGGTAGTACCTAGAACCTACCATTTGGCACTTCTAGCCATAGCTCATGATATTCCCTTTGCAGGTCATATGCACATAAAATGTAGAAAGAGATGTATTATGCAGAACTTCTATTGGTCTGGAATTTCCAGAGATGTAACAGGGTACTGCAGGACCTGTGAGCAGTGCCAAAAGGTAGGCAAGGAAGAAGACAAGGTGAAAGCTCCTTTGATGACTTTGCCTGTGACTGAGGAGCCATTTCAGAGGGTAGCTATGGATATTGTGGGGTCTCTGAGTACCCCAAGTTCCACAGGTTGAACGTATATCCTAGTTGTAGTAGATTATGCTACAAGATACCCTGAGGCAGTGGCTTTGTCCTCCATTAAGGTGGAAAAGGTGGCAAATGCTTTGTTAGAGGTTTTCAGCAGGGTATGTTTCCCAAAAGAAATACTGACTGACAGAGGTGCCAATTTCATGTCAGACCTGCTGGCTTGTCTGTGGAAGTAGTGTGGGGTGAAGCACCTGAAGACCACCCCTTACATCCCCACACGAATGGTCTTGTTGAGAGGTTAAACTCTACAATCAAGTCCATGCTATTGGGCATTTGCAGACCAGTTTAAGAGGGAGTGGGACAAATATTTGCCCCATCTGTTTGCTTACACAGAGGCTCCCCAGGAATCCACAGGTTCTTCACCCTTTGAGTTGCTGTATGGGCATACGGTGAAGGGGCATCTAGACTTAATTCGAGATGAGTCGTAAGAGGAGTGTGACTCTCACAAGAAGTCTGTTGTGGCATATGTCCTAAACCTCAAGACAAGGCTCAGGGAATTCATGGGCTTGGCCCAGGCGAACCTGACAGAAGCCCAACAGCAGAAAAAAGGTCTGGTATGACAGGAATGCTAGAGCTACAGAGTATGCTGTAGAGCAGCAGGTAATGGTTCTCATTCCTGTCAGACACAACAAGCAGCAGGCAGCCTGGGAGGGACACTACAAGGTAGTAAGAAAGGTAAGTGATGTTAACTACATGGCAGAACTGCTAAGCAAGAGGCATGGGCACAAACTGTACCATGTTAACATGATGAAACCTTACCATGATAGGGAGGCCCTTGTGCTGAGTATTTGCAGTGGATTGCAGGAGGAGTCTGATGGAGATCTGGTGTCTGATCTCCTCAGTGAGGCTCGGACCGACACCTCAGTGGAAGGTGTAAGCAATGTCCCAGCAGCTATATCCTACCCAGGTTTGAGAAATCTGAGAAGTGTTACAGGAGTTTGGGGAAACTATGGTGCACCTACCCACCCAGTGAAGCACCAGGTAGATACAGGACCCCAAAGGCCTACTAGGCAGGCCCCTTACAGGATGCCTGAGAGAGTCAAACAGACTCTGAGGGAGGAGATGCAGGAAATGTTGGAACGAGGGGAAATTCAAGAGTCCAACAGTCCCTGGTCCTCCCCAGTGGTGCTGATGCCAAAGAAGGTTGGCAGCACCAGGTTCTGTGTGGACTACAGGAAATTAAACAGTCAGACAAGAGTCAGATGCTTACCCAATGCCTAGGACAGATGAGGCCCTAGAGCAGCTGGGGGGGCTAAGTATCTTACCACCACTGATGTTACCAAGGGTTACTGGCAGGTGCCCTTGACCTCCAGTGCTAGAAGCAGGTCAGCCTTTGTGATTGCTTTTTCCTTGTATGAGTTCACAAAGATGTCCTTTGGGATGAAAAATGCCCCAGCAACTTTCCAGAGGCTGGAAGATCATATCCTAGCAGAAGGGTTTGCCCTTGCTTACCTACATGATATTGCCATCTACAGCCATTCTTAGCAAGAGCACCTTCAACATGTCAGGGAGGTGCTGTGCAGACTACAGAGGGCAGGGTTGACCATTATGCCGAGCAAATGTCAGGTGGGTATGGCAGAGGTCTCCTACCTGGGACATAGAGTGGGGAGTAGTAAGATCAGACCAGAATCTGCCACAGTGGAAGCCATTCAGATTGGCCTGCACCTGTTACCAAAAAGCAGGTAAGGGCATTCTTGGGGACATCAGGATACTACAGAAAGTTTGTTCCCAGTTATAGTACCACAGCTGCTCCCCTCACAGACCTGACAAGGAAAAACAGGCCAGATAAGGTAGTGTGGACCACGGTATGTCAGCAGGCATTCCAGAAGTTTAAAGAAGCTTTGGGAGGACCCGCTGTTAGCCAGACCAGATTACAGCAAATAATTTGTTGCGCAGATGGATGCTTCAAATCATGGAGTGGGGGCTGTACTTAGCCAGATTTCTTCAGAGGGAGAAGAGCACCCAGTGGTTTATCTCAGTCATGGGTTCCAACTTAGAGAGGAATGCTATGCAGCTGTAGAAAAGGAATGTCTAGCAATAGTGTGAGCACTGCAGAAACATCAGCCTTGTCTGTATGGAAGGAAATTCACTGTAGTTACAGACAACAATCCCCTAACATGGTTACATCGAGCCAGCCAGCAAAATGCCAAGTTGCTAAGATGCAGCCTAGGGTTGCAAGGATATATGTCAGTGCAGCACCGCAGTGGGGTTAGCAATGCCAACGCAGATGGGCTCTCAAGACAGGGAATGGGGTAAGGTATACTCAAGATAGACCTAACCCTCTCAAGCAACGTTTCTCAAGGGTCACTTGAAAAACTAGCTTGACTGCTCCGGGTGTGGGGGGGGGGGGGGTAGATATGTGAAGGCTCCCAGTCTAGCTAGCTAAAATTCTGTAAATAATTCTATGTCATTGTAAACATTAATGTAAACCACAGGCTTGTTTTACAAATGTAAAGAGAACTATATGTTAAGATTAAACTACATGTTGTACTGAGCTTCAAAAATGTAACCACAGTGCACTCTGTTGGAAGAAAGCTGATAAGTCAAGCATTGTATGACTGTTTGATCTCAAGATCGGAGACAGGATGTATGGACCATAAAATTATTTCTGTTGTCTTGATTTGAGAGATAATTATTAAAGTTTTACATTTACAATGTCTTATTGCTGTGGCTTCTTGGCCAGGTACAGCTTACTAAGAAATGTAAATTCTGAGTTTCTGTTAGCCTGGGAAAGTACAGTAGTGTACACTTACCATAAATGTAGATGCACGAGTGTATTCACTGTTGCAGTCATTACATTTGGGTTATCTGCTTGCAGGTATCCCTCAGTCGGCCTGATTAACAAAGTCTTGGGTCCTGCGTCAGTTGCTGTCTCTTCAGGTAGTCAGGGGTATGAAACATGCAGCCAACGCCATTACATCAGTTTTTCTTGCCCCAGATCGCAGGTGTCCCCTAATGGGAAGCAATTAAACATAAAAGCACAAAGATATACCTCCAACAAAAAACAAATACACCAAAAAGGCTTTTAAGCATAGTAAAGGAAAGTAGAGGTATAGCCAAAAGAAGTTAGGGGGCTGGAGGGAGGGTAACCAGGACTGCAACAGTGAATACACTCGAACATCTACATTTATGGTAAGTCTACACAAACTGTACTATGTTCTTCGTGTTTCATTGTTGCGGTCATTACATTTGGGTAGATTCCAATAGCTATGGTTTGGAGGAGGAATTTAGATAGTATTAGGGCCCACTATAAGGCCCTGCAAGACTGCAGTGGCAAAGCCAGCTTTGGAGTTAGCGAAAACTGGCAAATGATAATGCTTGGTGAAAGTATGTACAGAACTCCAGGTAGCAGCTTCTAGGATGTCCCTAGTAGGGACGTCTCTGAGAAAGGCTGTAGAGGTAGATGCAGCCCTGGTGGAGTGAGGTCTGATCCCCTGGGGGATAGGTTTTCCATGGTGCTTATAGCAGAAATTAATGAAATGGCTTATCCATTTAGAAATGGTTTGCTTTGAAATAGCCTTCCCCTCTGCCCCTGCAGCAAATGCCACCAGCAGTTGTTCAGATTTCCTTTGAGGTTTAGTCCTGTCCAAGTAGAATCTAAGTTGCCTGTGCACATCTAAGGAATGGAGTAGCCATTCCCCTTTATTCTGTTGATTGGGAAAGAAGGTTGGCAAATGAATGGACTGATTAAAAGCCACACTGGATACCACCTTGGGCATGAAGGATGGATTGGTTCTGAGGGACACCCTGTCTGCATGAACGATGATGAAAGGCTCCACTGCCATAAGGGCCTGTGTTTCAGATACCCTTCTAGCTGAAGTGATTGTTAAAAGGAAAGCTGTTGTCCAAGAAAGAAATTTCAAGTCTGCAGTAACAGCTGGCTTGAAAGGAGGTAGAATGAGTTTCTCCAAGACAAAGTTAAGGTCCCAGGCTGGGGTTGGAGCTCTCCTCAGTGGTCTCAAATTTTTGGCCCCTCGGAGGAACTGCTTGAGCAGTGGATGAGAGAAGAGGGGAGGTTCTGTGTTATAATGAGCGGAAATGGCTGAGGCGTGGATTTTAATGGAGGAAAAAGACAGGCCCTTGTGAAGCATCTCAGTTAAGTATTGTAAAATCTGAGGTAAATTGGGCGCTGCTGTGCTCCTGCCTTGAGATTGGCTCCAGGCACAGAATCTTTTCCATTTTTCAGCATAAGATTTTCTAGTACTAGGCCTCCTTGCCTCTAAAATGATATCCATCACAGGTTTGCTGAGGGTAAAGGAGAGATTAAGTAATTAGCCAAGCTGCAAGGTTCAGTGTTGGAAGTTTGGGTGCAGAATCTGGTTCTCCTGTTGACTCAGCAGTGAAGGAGTCTGAGACAGGTGCCATGGAGATAATCGTGACACACTGCGCAGGAGGGGGTACTAATGTTGGCGTGGCCAGTCTATAGCAATAAAAATCATCCTTGGTTTGTCCTGTTTGATTTTAAGTAGTACTTTGGAGAGCAGAAGCAGAGGCGGTAAGGCATAGACCGATAGGTTTTTCCAGCTGAAGAACAAAGCATCCACTTTCCAGGCTTGTTTGTGGGGAGTCCTTGTATAAAATTTGTCCAATTGGTAGTTATGGGGAGAGGCAAACAGGTCTATATCTGGGATCTCCCATTTGCTTGTCAAAATGTTAAAATCCTTGGTTCCAGTTTCTACTCGTGTGGGTCTATGAGGTTTCTGCTTAGTCCGTCTGCCAGTGTATTTAATTTTCCTGGCAGGAATTGAGCTTGTAGGTGCACTTGGTAGCTCAAGGCTGTGTTCCACAATGCCATAGCTAGTCTGCAGAGGGGGTAAGAATGTATACCCCCCTGCTTGTTTATGTACCACATAACAGTGGTGTTGCCCGTCTTTACCATTAGTTGTCCTGGAAGAATGTGGTCATTGAAGGCTGTCAGAGCATTCTGTACAGCTAACATTTCTTTTTGATTGATATGCAGGTGCATTTGACTTTGGTTCCATTTGCCCTGAATGCCCTTCCCTTGCCAGGTGAGCTCCCCATGCATAGTCTGATGATGCATCTGTTAGGGTTTGGCGGCAGGGGGTGGTGTGAAAGGTAGTCCCTTGTTTTGGTGTCAGGCCTCTGCCCACCAAAGGAACTCTAGGAGTAGGCAAGGTACGACAGAAATCATTGTTTCTAGGTCTTGTCAACGTTGACACCATAGGCTTTTTAGATACCACTGCAGTTTCTTCATATGCAGTCTTGCATATGGAATTAGAACCCCAAGGCTTGCAGCATTTGTCTTGCAGATAGCAGCGATTTTGTGGCCACTTGTTTGAAGTAGGTTGTCAAATGAATTTGCTTTTCTGGCGTGAGGTAAGCCACCTGGGAAGTTGTATTCAAGCTTGCTCCCAGGAATATAATTTGTTGACAGGGTACCAGGTGTGATTTCTTTTCGTTTATGGTGTACCCCAGACAAGTTAGAACCCTTTTTACAAAGGCCAGATGACTCAAAAGTATGTCCTAGCTTTCTGCCTGAATTAGACAATCGTCCAGGTATGGGTATATTTGAATATTTTTTGCCTGCAAAATGCAATAACTGGAGCTAGGCACTTTGTGAATACCCTGGGCGCAGTAGATAAGCCAAAGGGCAGTGCAGAGAACTGATAGTGCATGTAGCCTGCTTTGAAGCGTAGGTATCTTCTGCAAGATTCCCTGATTGGGATGTGCAGGTATGCTTCTTTTAAATCTAGTGTTGCCAACCAGGCATCTTTGCCTAGCATAGGAAGTAATTGGTGTAGAGTCAGCATCTTGAATTTTGGAATTTCCAAAAAGGTGTTTAGAGTAGACAGGTCCAGGATAGGATGCCACGAATTGTCTTTTCTGGGTACCAGGAAAAGTCTCGAGTAGAAACCTTGTCCCTTTTCCTCTTCTGGTACCAGTTGAATAGCCCCCATGCTTAAGAGAGAAAGTATTTGTTTTTGAGCCTCCGCCCACTGATTTGGGGGTAGGTCTGGCCACCCACTTGGTGTTGGCAATGTGTGGAAGTGAAATCTGTATCCCTGGGACACTATTTAAAACCCATTTGTCCTGTATAATGAATTCTGAATTCTTTGCATGAAGAGCAATCTTTTCCCCCAAAGGGGCAGTCAGTTGATAAGTGCTTGGAAATTTTAAAAGGAAGTCACTGAGACAGTTTACCATGGGGGGAGTCTTATTATTCCCAGACTTGGAAGTGGAGGCCCCCCACTGCTTAGTTCTGTGAGCCCCCTGGGACTGAAACCTGGGGTTTTTACTGTGTCTGGGTTTGGCTTGAGAAGACCTGGAAGGGGCTGGAAAGGACCAATTCTTAGAGGACCAGTGCCTACTAAATCCAGGAGGCTGAACTTGTAAAACATCTTTAACAGTTTGCATAGATTTAGCTTTATCTTCCATCTTTTTAAGAACTTCCTCAGCCTTGTTGCCAAACAGGCGGTCCTGATTTAAAGGAGCATCCAACAGTTCAGCTTTAACATGATCAGGCAAAGATTGCCCCTTAAGTCAAGCATGCCTTCTGATTACACACCCAGTAACAGCAGCCCTGCAAGAGGCTTCTAATGAATCAAAACCACATTGAAAAGTATGTTTTCCAACTTGTTCGGCAGAATGCATTAAATCCTGTATTTCTTTATTTCCACAGAGTCAGGAATCAACATCATTTTCTGTTTAAGCAGTCCAATAAATGTTGCAGGTATTTTAACATATGAAACTGGCAGTTTAAAGCCCTAATGGCCAAGGTTGCATAAGTGTAAACCTTCTTACCCCATCTATCCAGTGCCCTGGAGTCTCTATCAGAAGGGGTAGGATTTTTAGCAGTAGGAGCCTTAATGACTTTGGGCCCCTGTTAAATAGTCACTGGATCTGCAATAGGATTTTTGAAAAGGATCAGGAACCCTGTAGTATCTGTCAGGTTTTCTGGGAGCAGGAGGCAGGGAATCAGGGGCCAAACTAGATTCCGAGAAAGCCTCATCAACAATGTCTAGTACAAGAGGAATAGCTAAATGCCTATGCTGAGGTAGGAGAAGGAAATCCCTAAGCCTCTTTTTGAAGTAGAAAAATCCTGACTTTCCCAGTGGAAATGCTCCCTTAGAGTGTGTAAGGTTTCCCCAAAAGAAAAATCCTCAGGATGGGAAGCAGAGGGAATAGAGTCCTCTGCATTAGAATCCTCACAAGTAGGTAAGGAAAATCCAGATAATCAAAAGAGTCAGAAAAAACAGAATCCTGATCAGAAGATTCATAATCAACTTCAGTCCTAGGCCTCTTAGAAGGGGGGTTGGCTACCCCTGATTCGAGTTATTAGATCTTCAGACATTCTTATTTGTTTTTTAGACCTAGAGGCCTGAGCATGTGGCTTGGGCGTCGGTTTATTTAGACATGGATCGAGATTTAGGCCAAGTAAAGAAGGAGATGTCGGTTTAATATGCAAGTCCATAGGCCTGAAAACACCATCAGAAGCCAGTGCCTGCACAGCGGCTCCGGACCCATCCAAGGTAGAGACATCTGCGGGTTCCATAATTGAAGCATCTCGAGGCATACTGGACTCTGAATGGGTCTCAGTAGAGGCCTCTGAATCAGAAGTAGCGAATATCAAGGGCTGTGAAAGCGCCTCACTGAGTACTGGCGAACTGGCGACTGGCTTAGGAGAAGCGTCATCGGCAGTTTTGGACCTCGGCGGCCTGTCTCTGTCTTTATATTTGCGTTTTTTTCGGAATCCCAGTAGTCGGATGGCTAACCGATGACATTTCTGGATAATTAAACAGAGAACCAAAATATTTAGAGGCGAAAATATACCGGTGACGGATAGCGTGCTGATTAAATAAAGCACAAAACCAACAGCAAGGTACGTCGTGGTCAGGGCCTAGGCAAGGAATACAGTACGAATGAAAATCTTTATGAGGTATTTGCTTTCCACAAGTAATGCAATTATTAACTTTTACTGACATCGGTAAGGAGCAAGAAAAAGTTTCCCCAACGAGGTACTTCGCTTTAGTTGAAGACTTCGGTTCTGAAACTTGAAAATGAAAATTTCAGGAGTCGGCCAACCGGCATTGCAAACTGCTTCTGCTTTGGGCACCGCATGGCAAGAAAGACTGATGTAATGGCGTCGGCTGCATGTTTTATACCCCTGACGACCTGACATCATGGAAGAAGGGACAGCAACTGAAGCAGGACCCAAGACATTGTTAATCAGGCCGACTGAGGGCTGCCTGCAAGCAGATAACCCAAATGTAATGACTGCAACAGTGAAACACGAAGAACATCTGAAGAAGTGATAAAAATGATGTAATGTGAAATGACTCAGCAATACTGGGTGTTTATCAATTTAAGACTTTCTCAGAGAGAAAAATTTGAGCATTTTGGATTTTGTCTGAAGAACATTCACTCAACAGCACTTGCTTTGCTCTATAAGTAAAATAATTATTTAGAACAGTGATTTCTCTTGGCAATAGATAGAAATAGCCAGATTAGTCTAGCTGTTTTCTATATTTATGCCAGACTATTGTTGTTGTCTTTCGGCTTTTCCCGGTTAGGGGTCGCCACAGCGGAACTCCGGTCCAGCTCGACGTTCAGCCTTCAATGAAGGCACGCCCTTCTACGCATGTCTTTCGAACGCCCACCCAACCGCGGAGAGGACATGTGGACTCCACACAGAAGGCACTCCCCGCACTCCAGCCAAGAATCGAACGGGAGAACCTCTTGCCGTGAGGCAACAACGCTACCGCTACATTCTACAGTATTATTTTAAAGCATTTTCCGGTGATTTCTGAACTCTGTAATGACATTGTGTTGAAGCAATAAGTATTGTCTTATTTATTTATTTATTTATTATTAAATATTTTGAAACCTTTCAACTGTGGCTGTTTTGTCTAAAGGTAATTTAAGCTCGTAGAGTACATTGCATGTATTCGGTGATACTGTCCAAGCCACTCCAATAGCTTTAGCCCCGTTTCACACTTACTATTTGGATAACAGTAATATTAGACAGGGAAATTTGTCACCCTTTGGGAAGGGCCTTATTAGTAGCTGATAAGAGTAGTTGGTGGCAGTGATTGCTACCTTATAGCCTGGCAGGAGGTGGCATAACTGGAGAACCTGTGCCAGCCTTCCCCAGGAGTGTCTGTTTGTATAAAAAAAAAAACTCAAAGGTCGTGTGTGTCAGCTTGGGGAGGGACACGAAGCACTGGTTGGACAGAGAGGGTACTGGAGGTTTTGGCTTAACTACTCAGCTGGGAACCCTGTAGCTGTGCCAGTGGGGAGTCTTATTGGGGATCTGCAGAGAAAGGGAGAAACCAATCCCAGACTGACTGTGACCTCTGTATGCTCTTAAGGGAAATTGTACTTTACTGTGCGTGTACTTGTTATCCTTCCCAATGTGCACACCGTTTACTGGTACTAATGGTGAGGACTGAGGCCCTTTGATTACTGGGCCAGTGCACAGGCTCACACCTCTTAAAACTATATATTTATCAGAACAAAAATTGAGAAACACTCTGTTCATACCTAACACTACTCTATCAAAAAATTTGACAAATTCTGAAAAAGGGGAGGAACGTTTACACTTATTGTGAAGAATGATGAAACTCTTAGTTCACATGTCTTATGATCACTTTACTTCCCTTCTAGCTGCTTACCTTTGTCTTGCCTCTCTGGTGGAAGGACCTTTACTTCTAGCTTCTTAAACATTTGCACCACAAAAGGTCTAAAAAGCACTTCCTTTTCTGGTGAAGCATTAAGGAAGTCAGCTTTTAGGCTAGCAGGAACTAGGTCCTTGCCCAGATATATCTCTTAATGCTGCCATCATGCACGCTGCACCATGGTATCACAGCCACATTTGATAACAGTGCTTATTAACCTGGAAAGTGACAAGTCTAGAACCTCATCGATTACTGCTTTCCCCCTCTATTGGGGAAGCAGAATGCTCGGATACATTTTTAACATACAAGTTTGGCAATTAAGCACCCTTAATGTCAAAGTGGCAGAGGTACATATATTCTTCCCACACAGGTCAAGTATCTTAGCTTCACTACCACTGGGAAGTGGATTCTTGGTGGAAGCCCCAACAGCTCAGATCAATGGACATCACAGCTTGATCAGCAGTAGGGTGTTTGTACAAGTTCTTGCAGGACTCTATGGTCTTGCAAAAATAGTCAAGAATCTTGGGGGCAAAGATCTGGCAGTAGTAAAAGGATCTGCTAAGACTTCTATCATTTTAGGAAACATTAAGGATTTTGGCTCAGACACCCCCATACATCCTCTGCACCTTTTACGGACATCTGAGAAATTCTTAAGACTCCCATTTGAAGAGATCCTTTATTCTATTTATGGTACCACCAAAACAGAAATCCTTTGCTGGGGAAGCAAAGGATAAGGTGTCCTCAGTGCCTGATTCATAAGTAAGAGGGGAAGACAACATCTAGTTAATGCAGGAGAGGTCATCTGGCTCAGAGTCAAAGGAATCAGATTCTTGTAGTGGGGCGTTTGCTTTTTTTCAATTGTGATACTTGACCATGATACCCACTTTAATGACGGCTGCAGATTCTTAACACAAAAGTACTTAGCCAGTCTCAGCAGACTTTGATAGGGTACCTGGAAGTGGGGAACAGGAGGAAGGCCTACTCAGTTCATGCCAAGGCAAGATGGAAGAGGCTTGAATGTTTTGCGCTGCTTCTGGGGGTGGTGGTGGTCATCTCCATTTGCAAGCAGCTGTTGATAATCTCATAGACCAATGGACAGACTAGTGAACAAGAATGTAGAGAAGACTGCTCTTACCCTTTATCAACAAGTGGGCACTAGAACTATAAAACTCAAGAGTGAAGCAACCAGACTGACCCACAGTTGAGGAATTTCGGCTTAGCAGGACACACTGTCATCCGAGCACACGGTGGCTTTCTACGGAGAAATGCCAGTTATCCTGAGGTCAGTTAGAGTAGTTGCAAGACAAATGGCTTCCTTGGCCAAAAAAGGGTCACAAGAATGATCCTGGCTTTAATCTCTTACTTTTGGCAGCATTCAGGGAAATGGTTGGAAAGGCCAATATAAAAGGGATACATTTTCTGCCAATGTTCCTGTAAATGGACTCTGAAACAGGGATTTCTTTAGCTGGCACCTATCACAGTAGCTCCCTATCTGTGACAAGCACTTGAAATATTGAAATCCAAAGTCCAGTTGTCGCTGCTGAATTTTGACCTGCTAAGCTTTTATGCTACTGCATTTAAGTTAGGAACACAGGAATGCTACTTCTGTAGGCCTAGCAGGTAGGCTATGTATACTTTACCACTGCCATTATGTAAAGCAGCACAACTGCTATGAAGAAGTACCCCTCAGCCTGTTTACATGCCGCAATACCACAATTTCATCTATAATCAGTTTAAGACTCCTTGATGGTCAGATTGTTATGAAATTTTTTTTAATTCAGAATGAGGTCCATCACCTATCACATCTGTCATGGAAGAACTATGTATGCTCTGCTCCATGAAGTAATTTGGTATGAGTGTTGCAAGGCCAAATTTGTGGCATATGTCGTCTTTATCTTGGTGTCTTGTGAGAATACAAAGGTAATCCCCTGGGTCTTTCTCCTAGTACATAGGACATTCCCTGGCTGTTCACACTTAAGACTGTACAGTAGCAGTATGTTCTAAATCAACATGGTTATTTTTTTTTTTCTTTCATCATAAAACACAATGGTTGTAAACCTTTCAGCTTTTAAAACATACATAACACATTACATGCAAAAATGTAACTTTATTGAGTGTAAAACTGCCTTCACTAGAAAGGCAGCAAAACCTGCGGAAACAGAACCCAAGCAGTTCTTAGCTTTGAAAAGATTTGTAGTGCCTACAACTACCTTATCACTTGGACATTATTCTGTTACGCTTACTCCCAAGATAAAAGACTTTCACACCTCTGTGTACAGGAAAAGCAGCACCCAGATTATAATCATACCAAGGAGGATTGCCTCAATCTTTTATGTACAGAGAAAACAAATGCCAGCTGGACTGTGCAGACAGGCTGCATTTATGGACAGCTAATACTAGACTCCATTTGTATGTAAAATTACTCAATTATTTTTGGACTTGTCGCTAAGTGCTCTGCTAATTTGGTATACTTGTGTCTGGTGATTTCTTACTAGCTTACAAGCGTGTGCACTGAAATAGTACACCAATAACTTTTGTTTTAGCTTTTGAAGAGCTACTGCTCAAGTAGCTGCAACTGTAAAATATCTAATGGCTGGTTTCTTTTAAGGATAAGCAATAAACAAAAGTTACATACTTAGTATAATGTTGTCTTGTTTTGTCTGGCTCAAAAAATGGGTCCAGCTGCTGTACTTTCCAAGAACTTAGATCCAGGGATCTGACTCCTCCCCTACTCAAAATTCTTTCAGGTCCCCAGACTAGTACAGATCAAGTTTGCCTGCTTAAAGTTAGAAAGCTCTACTAGGCAACATAAAACAGTCATACAGGCATAGCTAACTACCCTGTCTGACAAACAGGACATAAGTACAAGAGTGAGAAATTATGTCCTAGAGACAAGGCCTCTTGACAGGTCCGACTTTCCAGTCAGGACTCAAAGAATGACAATTTAGGATGGAGGACAGAGGGAGGGCTGCTGAAGCAACAGAACAAGTCTACATGGAGCGTTATGCAAGTACATAACTATCATATCCGATGTCTTTCATCTGATTCAACATTTGGGACAGATTCACACGCTACCAATAAAACTTGGGTGGCATCAATGAAGGTTATTCTTGAGCATGATGAAGCAAAGGATGTACAGGATCTGGAGTACAACCAACTTGTAATGTGACACAAAGGTATGAAAAGTAAACCAAGTAGCTACAGCATAAATCGGCCTTTGGTCTGCCATGCAAAGCCAGTCCCATTTCTGCATGTCAGACAGCCATCTGGAGAGTGTTATTTTAGAGACTCCTTGATCCAACTTAGCAATTGAAAAGGCAAGGAATAGTTGATCAGACTTTCTGATATTCTGTGTCTTGTATAAATAAAACTAGAGTTGACAATGAACATCTAAGCAAATATAGGGTATATTCATATGATCATAGGAGGTTACTATGCTAACAGCCCCAGGGCCCTTAAAAGCCTAGCCAATTCAACCCATGTTCCCAAGGGTGTCTGGTTCAAGCTGACACTAAAATCAGCACCTACTGCCCCTGTCCATGAGGGACACAGGTGGAACTCCCTGGGGTGAATTTCTGGTTACCCATCCAATCATCCAAATTATGCTTAAATTGGGCCAACGAGGGGCTTTGTTTAACATGAACAGGAAGCTTGTTCCAAAGGTGGGGCAACCTCTGAGACAAATCTCTCTCTCCAGCAAGTTTTTCTGATGTCACATACCAGGTTAAGGTCCTTTGAGAGAGTGACCAGTGCGCCATTTGATTTGTGAATGTGCAGCATTTCCATTAAAGCTGGGTCAGAGATTGCTGTATATGCAAGTCACAGATCCTTCCTCTTTCTTCGAGAACTTTGGGGAAAACACTGGTAGACTGATAGTTTAAGGTTTGTTTCAGAGGCCATCTTTGGAAGAAAGTGGGGATTTGTTCTAAAGGATTGTCTGTCTTTATGAAAAACTAGATATGGAGGCTTACATAAGGCTTGCAACTCCAAGATCCTCTATGCAGATATGATAGCCACCAAAACATGAATCGTCAAAGAAATATTAGATCCATAGCAGAAGCAGACTCGAGTGGAGCTTTTGTCAGTGCTTAAAGCATGATAGTAATATTCCACAGGGGAACCAGATCCATGATTGGGGGGTCTTAAAAGGAAGGTTCCTTTCAAAAAGACCTTTGAAATCTTTAGAGAATGCAATAAAAGTCTGATTCTGCCCCACATAAAAATTAGAAATGGCTGCTATCTATACTTCAATAACTGAAAAAAAATGAATACTTTGGGAAACAATTCTGCCAAAAAATAATCTAAAACTGATAGAAAAGGATCTGAAAGTTGGTCTAAAGCCCATATGCTTAATCTTTTCCATTTTCTAAGATAAACTTTTCTAGTATTTGTTTTTTGTGAGAAGGATAAAATCTGAATAAATGGAGCAGACAGCCTGGCATCCCTTGCCACCATTAAAATTAGAAAATCCATGTGGTTATCTTCAGCATTTTCTAGCCCTGGTGAGGCTGACCAGATGGGTGATAAAGGAGATCTGGACAAGGGTTCAACATCAAGGACCGATGTATTCGATGAGGCCAGAACAAACCAAACCTGCCAGGGTCGAAAGGAAGCAATGGGGATAACTTTGACCTTGCTTTTCCTGGCTTTCTAAAGAAACTTTATCAGAGGAAAGGGTGGAAAGGTATAAAGAAGACCAAGGGGGCAATTACGGACTAGAGAGTCTGTTTGTGTCTGTTCCTGTGTGTGTGTGTGTGTGTGTGTGTGTGTGTGTGTGTGTGTGTGTGGGGGGGGTCAGAGCAAAATAACTGTTGCACTTGTTTAGGTATGAAGCAAAAATCATATCAAAGTTTGCCCCAGTGACTGAAAATCTGCACTCCCACTGTCTGATTGAGGGACTATTTGTGAGGCAGAAGGACATATCCGCTTAGTTTGTGTTCCAGTACAATGGAAGTCCCTGGAATGTGCACTGCAATTAGAAAGTGGCAAGAAGACATTGCCCCTTGGCACACACTTATGGCTTCTAGGCACAGTGGATATGAACTGGTTGCTCTCTGCTTGTTGACATACCAGACTACCGCCATGTTGTCTATCTGGATGGAGATCACACCCTCTGTGAGGGAGTCATGAAAGGCCTGCAGTGGTAGGAGGACTGCCCTCATCTCCAAGCCTTGCCTGTGATGATGATCAACAGCCTTGAACAGTCTTCCCCTTGAAATTCCTGTCAACTACAGAAGGGAAGCGTCCATTGCCACAGTGGATACTGGAGGTGGTGGGAAGAACAGTTGACCCCATGACATTAAAGGGGAGGTCAACCACCATCTGATGCATTTCTCCTGCATATCGGTGTGAGACATATTGGTGAATGAAGGAGAGGCAATGTCAAGCACCACTGAATGTACAGTGTCCATTGCAGGACTCTCTTGTAATACCTTGCATGAGGATCAAGTGTGATTGAAGCAGACATCAAACCCAAAAGCCAGAGAACAAAGTCTTGCTGGGGGAAATGGGTGGCAAAGGAACTCTGAAGTTGCCTGATACAGGGATAATATTCTGGATTGTGGGAATTTGGCTATTTGACAAATTTGTGTGCAGGTGGCATCTGATAAACTCTATCGTCTGTGTTAGTGTTAGCTAACACTTGGCAAGACTGACAGTAATTCCTAAATGTGGAAAAAGAAGTCCTTGCACTAAACTATCAGATCCTTGGTTGGACAGGTAAGGAAGTCAATCATCCAAATACAGGAACACCTGGAACCCCTGCAGCCTGAGATATGCTGTTACCACTACTATGCATTTGGTAAACACTCTGGTGGCACTGATGATACCAAAGGACAGTGTGCCGAACTGAAAAATACTAGCCACGAGAAAGAAAAGTAGAAATCTCCTGGACTACTTTGTTATCTTATAGGTTCATAGATTCATAGGTGTGTACTAGGGTAATGGCCCTGGAGCCTTTACAAGCCTAGCCCATAGGACTACACTGGTATCATGCCACCCGACCATAGTTCCCAGTGCCTCTATCAAGTACAGCCACTGCAGTGATCCCTGGGGTGAATTTTCTATTTCCCATCCACTCATCAAGATTTCTCTTGAAGAGGGCCAGTGAGGTGCTCTGTTTGACATGTATGAGAAGTCTATTCCATAGCACAGGCAGTCTCTGGGTTATGAACCTGTTCCTCCAGCATGTTCTGTTGATTGTGTTAAAGAGGTTGAGGTCTCTGGAGCGCGTGGTGCAGAGGGGTTGGGATTTCTTCAGATGTAGCATTTCTAACAGGGCTGGGTCAGACAAAGTCAAACAGATAGCCTCTAAGGAGACGATAGGAGACACAGAATAGTTGGAGTTTTTTGAGTCGGTCCATCTAGGACAAGTGTTTAAGGCCTAGGATCCACTTTGTGAGGTACTTTTGTGGCCTCTCCAATTGTTGCAGGTGCCTAGTGAGGTACACACCAAATGGGGCATTGTACTTTATGATTGGCCTAATGAGGGAAGAGTAGAGGGAGACAATGACCTCTCTTCCTGGATGCAAAACCCTTAGTAATGAGATGTGCCACACAAAAGGACTTTCTGACCACATTGGCAATGTGGTGGTCAAAGGAGGGGTTGCTCTCAACATGTGTTCCCAGATCTCTTATAATGCCTTCTGTGTTTAGTGGACTACCCGGTAATTCATGGGAACCACGTTTTTCCCAAAAGGGATGACAACACATTTTTTGGCACTGAGCTTAAGGCCATGGTTTTGACACCAGTCGTTGGTCTCAGTAAGGCCTTTTTGTAGGATATCAGCATCACGTGGGAGTTAATAGCTCCCAACTTGCAATCATCTGCAAACTTTGTCAGAGTCCCTTCGTGTTGGCCTGGACTTCAGAGAAGTAGATATTGAACAGGAGAGGACCCAAGACCAAACCCTGTGGGACTCCACTCATGACTGCTCAGCAGTCTGACTGGAGTCAGCTATTTTCACACTGTGGGTTTTGTGAGCCAGTTTGCAACCCACCTAGTGATACAGGGAATGATGCCTAGTTTACTGAGTTTTTCTATGATTCCTGAGTGGGGAATGGTATCAAAGGCCTTGGCCAGATCAAGGCAGGCTGTATAAACCACCTTGCCTTCTTGATACGATAGTACACATCTCGGAGATCTACAAAGCACATCCATCCATCCTTCCTCAGAAGAGGTGGAATTGATTGTACAATGACCATCCTTCTGCATTTTGCCTGCTTCATGAACTGATTGAGGTGGCTTAGGTCCAAAATAGGCCTTAGGTCTCGTGTTTTCTTCAGACCTAAAAAGAATCTTGAATAGACTCAGGATCAAAACTGTATGGGGGAACCTGCTGGATTACCCTCTTTTCTTGCTGCTTTCTTACTTCTGCTGCAAATTCCATCTGACTGGGTGGTACATTGGGAATCACAGGTCCCCTCTTTTCTAGTTTTAGAAGCAGATCTTTTTAAGGCTGGAAAAGTGTATTCCAACTGCAGACAAGGTCTTGGCTTCCTACTTGCTCCTGGCAAGCATTTTCTTCACTTAAGGTCTGAACAGGGTGGAACCATCATGGGGAATATTAATGAAGAACATTTTAGCCTTTCATGAAGTCACATACGTGCATCCAGGCGTCGGACTCACTGGCTCTGGGAAGACGCAGAGGGGAGAATGTTGATTGGATGTTGAATGGTGATTGGATCCAAACACCTCTGTGGTTTTCAGGCCAAGCTAGAAAGCTGCAATGGATCAAGTGACCTTTTCCTGGATTTCTCTGATGTCTTTTCTTGTTCTTTTTCTCTGCTAGGTTCCTTAGGCTTTTCTTTCTCCTACTCTTTTTCCTTTTGAACTTTTGTTTTCTCTGTTTCTACTAGTGATGGAGAAAAAACCTCTGGGGCAGAAGTCATCTGACTCCCCATTTGGGCAGGGAGAACACCCTTCACCGTGAGATTCTCTCTGCACTCTTGTAACACTCTAGCATCAAAAGAAGTGCATGCCTCACAGTCTGACTCTAAGCATGTGGCCCTTAGACAGAAGGCATACACTGAGTGTAGATTTCTATGTCGGTATCTGGTGGAAACAGGCTGAGCATTTTTTAAACCCAAGTGGCCTTGTCCAACATGCTGGAAAATAAACAGTAAACAGCTCACCTTCACAAAACAACAATACCATCAACTAACCCAAAAAAGAAACAGACTAAGAATTATAAAATATATAGAACAAAACTAATATACAGTCCTCTGGAAAAATATGGGAGAATATACAGAAGTAGAAAAAAAAACACCAAAAAGGGAAAAACTGCAGAGAAAGACCACATATTACAGTAAAAATAACTGTAATAATGCTTACAGTTATAACATCATAAGAGACCTCAAATTACATGTCCTGATGGATCAAGCATCAAACAAAACCTGAGGTAATCTGGGGACCAGAGGGATTCATGGGTTGGGTAAGGAGTCAGTGCCCTGGGTCCAGGCCCTTAAAAAGCATCAAGCGTGGATCCAAATGGATCTGATAAGCAAATTGTGGAATTAGATGAAAAAAACATCCGATCTGTGGGTCTGATATACTACTGTGGTGCATAAACACTAAATGAGTGTGTTCTTCATATGCTATTGTGGTCTATGTCTAGCTAATGGCAGCAGCACCATAAAGATAAGGAAAGAGAATTTGGTAGTGGACTGAAATTATTGAGCCTTCCCAGAAAATAGTGTGTGCTTATGTGCAAAATAATTTTGGCTAAATTTCAATTACTGTCAGTAAGACTACAATGGACAACACTGGGCTCAGCTAGAGCTGGGTGAGATCCTGGGAAACCAGTGATTACAATTCTGATCTGCAGAGATGCAGTATAACATTTTGTGGGGCAAGGCAGGTTTTGGTTTTATCAAAGAGAATCTGTGAATTTAAAATATTCTTTCACTAACAACTACATCTTGAATATTATCTGGTGCTAACAGTAAAGACTTAATTAAAGCCTGTACCACTGCATATAGACTTGAGACGATGTGGTCATAAGAATGTAGCCCTTGTTTAACACTTTTATTCTGGTGGCAGCAGGTGGGTTTGTATGCCTGTTCATCGGATTTGAACTTGCAGAGACTACAAAACTGTTTTGTTACCAGAAAGTGTAGCTAAACAGTATACTTTGCACACCAGTTAACTCATTTTTTGAGACACAGTTGCTAGGCAAGTCAAAAATTATCTCTGCGCAGTAAGAAACAAAAAAGTTTGCCTTGCATCTAACTAAAATTAAATGAACCTAAACTGCCAATATGACCAAGGAGAAGAAAATCACCTTAGATGCAGGTAAGATTCAGTTCCAGGAAACAGTCTGGCAGCTGGTGTTAAGTGTACAGCATGCAAAACAGTAAATTCACAATGAAGCTTAAACAGAAAATTATAATGCTAGAGGTAGAAAGCAAGATACCTCAAAGCAGCCAAGAAAATGAAAGCTCAATCTGCCAAAAGAAAGACATCAGAGAGGGACAGAAGAGTCTGAAAGAGAGATGAAGCTACAGAGAGGGAGGAGGACTGAAAAGAAATAAATATGCAGTTGTCTCAGCAAGAAAGGAAGATACTGGCTGTTTGTCAAATTAAGGCAAGTAACAAGAGTGAAAACCTAGCCCTAGTTGCAAAGTTAGTACTAAACTGTTTCCTCAGCATAGAGAGGAATGACTAAGGGCACTGGGTAAAGTTTAAGTCCTCTGTTTTTGGGTAGGACAATGCCCTTGCATTAATATGACGGAAAGTCACACACACTGCTATTTTTCAAATGTTTTAAAAGCAATATTTTCAGAAAATGCAGAACACGGGGAGATTATAGTGTCACTGACTCCACTGCAGAAATAAGCACTTAATTTAACAGGTGGATGACTAGATTACAAGTTACTACTTTTGGAATGTTGAGACTCAATACATTTACCAGAATAAGCACTTAGTACTTTGCCTGAGGTTATGGAAATTTGGTTAACAGACAAGGAGTATAATATTTTAGAAATAGGCAAAAGATAGTGATAACTTTCTAGCCAGCAGGGCACACACACACAAAAAGGAAAAACTAGGTATAAAGGCACCTATGGGAAGCAATCTAAACCTTTGAAGAAGGTTTCACAAGCGAAACTGCTGGTTTAAGTACTCGTACGGTCTTGGAGTAAGATGTTTTCAAGAGAAGCAAAAAGACAAATACAGTTGAAATGTGTGTAGAGAATAAATGGGGAAAATGCAACGTGCAGGAGCTAAGAGAGTGGCTGAGTGATCTGAAACCTGTAACTACTCCAAGTTATCACAACAGCCTGTATTCCATCTCAGTTAAGAGTAGAGAAACCATTACTAAGAGAGAGATTGCATTAGACTTAACTTTTAAGCTTGCAGTAGTTACACATGCATATTACTTGGCTGGGCAGTCCACTTTAGTTAAGGCCATGACATGGACATATTTTCAGATGTCAATGGCCACAGTTCATTTAGAATGGTTGATGGGCAGGGATAGTAAGCAATACAGACAGGTTAGTGGGGAAGGCAGCAGAGGTGAGAACCAGCCAACATCCATAACATAGAGTGTGGTGATGTGGTTACTTCAGGGAAAGAGACAGATAGCAACAGGAAGCCCAAACGTTAACTACAGCTGTTAAAAGGTATTGGCTTCCTTCGGAAGGAGCTACTTTAGGGAAGTGATGGCAGGATCACAGGGTTAACACAAACAATTCTCAGACTCCACCTTACACGACTTGAAAGATTTTTGACAGGCAAAGATGCTTCTGACTGTTAAGGTCAGGAGGAGTCTATATTCTACACCAAGAAGTTACTATAGAAAGACTGGATTCCTGAAGGAGGGTTACAGGGATAAGTGATACAACAGCTGTTGGTTCCAAAGGCCTACTGTGGGAAACCTCTGGTCACAACCCATGATATTCCTCTTTCAGTCCATTTAATCACACAGCATAAAAAAGGAGGCCTATACATAACTTCTTCTGGCCAGGCACTGGAGGATGTGTGACCACTGTCAAAAGGTTGGCAAAGCAGAAGACAAAGCTAACACTATTGTGATGCCACTGCCTGTAACTGAAGAGCAGTACCAGAGGGCAACCACCTATATTGTGGGGACTCTCAGCACTCTGAACAAGACATATATCTTGCTGTTAGTAGGGTGTACTTCAAGGTACTTTGAAGTAGAGGCAACGCCCTCTTTTGAATCAGAAAAGTTGGGAAATGCTCCCATAGATATTTTTAGGAGGATGAGTTTACCACAGGAAATGCAGAAGGCCAGACAGGGATAACTTTATGTCAGACCTACTGATCTACTGACAGAAGTGCTATTAGGTTAAACAATTAATCATACCCTACCAATTTCAAATGAATGGTCTGATGTAGAGGTTTAACTGTACCCTTAAGACTACGTTAAGAGCATATGCAAACCAGTTCCAAAGAAGTGGGACAAGTACCTACCCCCATCTTTGCTTTGCATACAGAGGGGGGCCTTAACAACACATCTTTTTTGTAATCTGAGCTAATTTACAGTAACAGGGTGACTGGATCCATAAATCTAGTTACAGATAAGTAGAAAAGATGAATGTGATTACCACAAATATTTACTTTAGGACATAGCTTAGGGAGGTTATGCAGTTGGCACAGGAACACCAAAAATAATCACAGCAGCAGCAGAAAGACTGGTATGAAAGGCAAGTGAAAAGGCCTGAGTATGTTGTGTCTTTCGGCTTTTCCCGGTTATGGGTCACCACAGTGGAACTCCGGTCCACTAATGATTGGCAGTGGAGTTTTACGTGCCGAGTTGCCAGCCCTGACACACAACCTTCAATGAAGGTACGCCCCCATTCACGCATGTCTCCACACAGAAGACGCTCTAGCTGAGAATCGAACAGGACAAGGTCTTGCTGTGAGGCGACAACGCTACCGTAGCACCACCTGAGAGTATAAAGTCAAAAAATGGTGCTTAGTGCTGTTTTGTAGAAAAGGCTGTACTTGGCATGGGAAAAAAATTGTCATTGTTATGAGAAAAATAACTGATGTTAATTACATGGTGTAGTTGCTAGGCAGAAAAACAGATTTTACCAACTCAGTATGATGAAACCCAACCAAGACAGGAGTACACTAGAACTTAAGACTATGCAGTGGGTGATTGGGGGAGGGGGTCCAGCAGTACAGCTCTTCACTGAAAAAAGTACAGTTGCATAAGTAAACTTACCATAACAACAGATGTTCGAATGATCAGTGATGCAGTAGCCTAAGTTATATGGGTTATATCCTGCATAGGATATGACAGCTGGAAAGCATCCAAAGCTTCAGGGCACCTTCTACTCCCCCAAAACATTAGTCACCTCAAACTTAGCTGACTAAAAAGATAGGTTTGTGCATCAAGCCCTTCAGAGCTTTCATACCAACTGAGAGATGCAGGCTGAGCCCTGACAGTGCATTGCTAAGGAAAACACAAAGCAAACAAAAAATCCACAGTAATAAATACATAAATATCCACACCATGGCATAAAAAAACACACCAAACATCAAGGAGGATGGAGGAAGGGATTGGCTACTGCAGCAGTGATCATTTGAATGTCTATTGTCGTAGTAAGTTTACTTACATAACTGTACTATGTTCTTCACATTAATCACTGCTGAGTAGCTTAAGCTATATGGGTGGACCACCATAGCTTATAGCAACTGGGAGGTACTAGAAGGGTCCAGGGACCCCTGGAGAATGATCCTAGCAAAGCCAGACTTAGATCAGGAGAAGGAATCTAGCTTGTAGTGCTTTGTAAAAGGGTCGATATTAGATCACCGAACACTTAAAAAATAGAACGGTGATTAATCGATCCTATGTAAGCAAACGCTTACAATGTCGAAGTATCAGAACAGGGATTTTTTTTCCAAGGGAAAAAAAGTTGCGGTTCCAACAGCAAATAAATAAATAACTATTTCAAACATTACATTAAGTGGCAGGCTTGGCCCCCCACACCCCCCCTACTTAAATATACCAACTCAGAGACTGCACTAAAGTGCCAAAAATGGCAAAGTAATGAAGCGGCCAAGCAAATTCTTTCCCAGGGAAACGCTTAACAGCCGCTTTGATACTTTGCGTTTTCAGCCTTTTATGTTCGACCAAGACGCATTTGAAAGAATGCATCTTCGGTCTTGTAATATAGACCCTTTGTAAAAGTATGTCCAGAGGACCTAATTGGTGCTTCAAGAATACAAGAGTCCAACTCTTTCCAAAAAGACAAAGATGAAGTCAATGCTCTGACGGAATGTGTCTTGACCCTACCTGGAATGGTTTTGTTGTGGTGGGAATAATAAGAAGTTATGTACTCACCATAACGTTCCATCTGAGTAGGTATCTTCATTTGTCTGCAACCTTTGGGATACGGATCTGAGCCGGCAACTTCTATCACAGCATAGATCCGAGCTCCTAGCTCCTCCCTTTACCCATAATCCCCTACCAACCCTGTCTGACCTCAGATCAAGTTTGCCCCATAGCACAGCTAATACTGTGTCCCAGAGGGAACTGATCTAAAGAACCCCAAGTAGGATCATATTGGTCAGGGGGAAGGAGGGGGGGATGGTTGCAGACAAATGAAGATACCTACTCAGATCGAACGTTATGGTGAGTACATAACTTCTTAATCTGAAGTAGGAACTTCATTTGTCAGCAACCTTTGGGACAGAGTCCCCAGCTACCTAAATCTTGGGTGGCCTTCATGGAAGAATATTCCGGAGCACTGCAGAGCCAAAAGACGCCCTACCTCGGGAGACAATATCTACTTTGTAGTGGCCGATAAAGGTACGAGATGAAGCCCAAGTGGCTGCGGAACAAATGTCATCCAGAGAAACCCTAGCCTTGAAAGCAGCCGATGTAGCAACGGCCCTAGTAAAATGAGCACGGACTCCCTGAGGTGCAGGTCTTCCCGAGCTCTGATATGCTAAGAGAATACAACTAGATATCCATCGGGAGAGGGTAACTTTAGAAACCGACTTGCCGAAGTTGTTTTTGGCAAAGGAGACAAACAACTGATCGGATTGCCTATGACCAGTAGTTCGATGAATATAAAAACGTAGTTGTCTGTGCACGTCTAAAGAGTGCAGTTTATACCCTCCTTTGCTTTGAAAGTTGGGGAAGAATACTGGATTAAGACTATAACATACAAGGCCATGTCAAACCCAGAGCTGTTGGACATGCTACACTTAAAGAAATCCCAATCCCTCAGAGCTACATGCTCCAGGGATCTAAACCTTGTCATAACAATAAACAAAACATGTTGGAGGAATAGGTTCCTGACCCAGAGACTCCCCAGACTCTGGAATAGATTTGCCCATACATGTCAAGCAGAGTGCCTCTTTGGACCTCTTCAAGAGGAACCTTGACGATTGGATGGGAGAAAGGAAATTCACCCCAGGGATCACGTCAGTCGCCCTGCTAGACAGGGGTCCAGGAAAGTAAATAATGTGGGAAGAAATAGCCAGGGAATTGTTATGGCTAGGCTTGTATAGGCCCTAGGGCTGATAGCCTAGTACCAACCTATGAACCTATAACATTAATAGATTGATTAATGTTAGCTTCCGAAGATACCTTAGGTAGGAAAGACGGATTGATCCTGAGGTGAACTCTGTCTGGGTGGAAGACCAAATACGGTGGTTTGACACAGAGAGCCTGGAGTTCCGAGACCCTCTTGGCTGAAGTTATGGCCACCAAAAAGGCCGTTTTCCAAGAGAGGTATTTAAGATCAACAGTGGCCGCCGGCTCGAAAGGGGGGCTAGTCAAGGCCTGTAAAACTAGGGATAAATCCCATGGAGGTACCACCTCTTTGACCGGGGGCCTGAGGAGGAAGGTACCCTTAAGGAAGGTCTTACACAGTTTGGAAGTAATAAGCGGGTCTGACTCCTGCCCTACATGATAGTGTGAAATTGCTGCAAGTTGCACCTTGACCCTTGACCGTGGAAGAACTAGCCCCCTGGTGAAAAAGAGAAAAGTTAGAAAATCTAGAACCGACGCTACCGGCGCCGTAAAAGGATTTAAATGACTGTGCTCTGCCCAAATGGAAAAATGTTTCCATTTACTCCGATAGACCCTTCTGGTGGAAGGCTCGTGAGCTGCTACTAGAATGGCTTTGACTGGTGATGAGATTCCGGGAGTCCTTATCAGAAGTGGAACTGGAGCAACCAAGCCGTCAGCTTTAGGTTGGCCAGGTTCGGAGTCGGGAGACCTAGGGGGTGTGAAATGAGATCCGGGAGGGGATCCAGAATCCAGGGCGGATAAATCAGGTGAGACCATAGGTAAGGGAACCACGTTTGACGAGGCCAGAATGGGCAATGAGGATCATCTTGCTCCCCAACTGACTGGCTTTCTGCAATAGTTTTAACATCAGGGGCAGAGGCGGGTAGGCATAAAGCAGACCGGGAGGCCAAGCATGAACTAGAGAGTCTCTCGGGGACTCCCCTGGAGGGGATATCAGAGCGAAGTAATCGTTGCATTTGGTATTTGAGGGAGAGACAAAAAGATCGCAATAAGGTCGCCCCCTTCAGGCAAATACTTGCTCTGCCACTAGAGGATTGAGAGACCACTCGTAAGGAGTCAGGATAGTACGACTGAGCCTGTCCGCTAAAATGTTGGACCGTCCCGGAATGTGCGTTGCGATGAGAAAGCAGTTGGTGGATATGGCCCTTTCCCACACTCTCATGGCCTCGCGGCAGAGAGGATAAGACCTGGTTCCCCCCTGTTTGTTGATGTACCAGATGACTGACATGTTGTCCGTCTGTACCGCAATCGTCCCCACCGGACGAGGGGTGTGAAGTGCTTGCAACGTCAAAAGCACCGCCCTCATCTCCAGGACGTTGATATGCAATGAGGTCTCTATGTCGTTCCACGTGCCTTGGACTGTTCTGCCCGAATAGTGCCCCCCCACCCCAGGCAAGAAGCGTCCGTGGTCACTGTGGCTACTGGCAGAGGCAGCGAGAAAGGGCGTCCAGTGTGGAGATTGGAGGACTGGAGCCACCACATGAGTGACCTTCTGCAAACCCTGCTTAAGGGAATGGGATAAGACAGGGGATTGCGATATAGGGACCATTGTATCTGGAGAGTCCACTGTATGACCCTCATATTCAGCCGGGCCAATGGCAGCAGCAGAATTTCTGCAGCCATGGACCCTACAGCCCTCAGGACCAATTTCGCCGAAGGAGCTTGAAGTTGAAGGATGGCCTGCACGTGCAACCTCAGGTTCTGAAGCCGATCTGGAGTCAAGAAAGCAAGCATCAGTCTGGAGTCCAACCTCGCCCCTATGAAATCCAATACTTGTGTAGGAGCCAGGGAGGATTTGGCCATGTTGATGGTCAACCCTAAGAGTGGAGCCAGATTGAGGAAATAATCCCTGCATGAGCAAAGAAGATGCCTTGTTGGGGCGGTAAGGAGCCAGTCGTCCAGGTACGGAAAACCTGAATTCCCTGGAGTCTCAGGTGGGCCGCTATCGCTGCCAAGACCTTGGTGAACACCCTGGGGGCTGAGGTGAGACCGAAGGGAAGGGCCCTGAACTGGAAATGGCTGGCTCCCAGCCGGAAGTGGAGAAACCTCCTGGAGCGTCTGTCTACGAGAATATGATCGTACGCATCCTTGAGGTCTATTGAGTACATCCAGTCGTTCTCCCTCAGTAGTGGGAGAATAGATTGCAATGTGACCATCCGGAACTTTACTTTTGGTACTGCCAGGTTCAAGAGAGAGAGGTCCAGGATGGGCCTCGCATCCCCCATCTTTTTTGGCACCAGAAAGAACCTGGAGTAAAACCCTGATCCAAGCTGATCTGGGGGGACGGGCTGGATGGCTCTTTTTTGTAAGAGCTGCTGAATTTCTGTAGCAGCCGCCTCCCTCTGATTGGGTGGTACATCGGGGAGGCTTCTGCTTCTGGGGGTTACAAGAAAGGGAATTTGGTAGCCTCTGGATATCACACGAAGCACCCAGCGATCTGTTGTTATGGACTCCCACATTGCTAGGTGCCTCGAAAAACGTCCCCCGACTGCCTCCAGAGTGGAGCAGCCAGGTAACCCCTCAGGGGTTCTGCGTGGGCCTCTCAGAGAAGGGTTCTCTGGACCCAAAATTCCTCGGGACCCCCTCTGCCTCTAGGGTGGCGTCTTCCCTGTCCTCCTCTGCCACGAGAGGACTGGTTGTCCGGAGCAGACTGGGATTGATGCGATTTCCGGAACCACATATTCTTCTGACACTTTTGGTTCTTGGCAAAGGACCTCTGGGGAGCAGAGAAGCTGACTCCGACGGCAGATGTCTTTCTCGCTCTGGACAAGGGTGTCACGAACGGTTTTGCCAAACAATGCAGAACCATCAAAAGGGGCATTCGCAAATGACGCCTTAAAGGGTTCCGAGAAGTCACAATGTCGAAGCCAGGCTTGCCTCCTCATGACCAGCCCGACTCTGCCTGCTCTAGCAGCTCCATCAGTGGCGTGAGACAAAAGACGCATAGAGGTGTTGGAAACAGAACGTAGAGTGGACATTCGGGAGGAGTACAGTTGCTTGTCCCCTTCCGACATGGACCCTGGGGGGGAAGCAGCGTATTCTTTAATTAGATCCCACTGCATCTGAATGACGTGTGCCATATAGTTCAGGGCCCTCATGGAGAAGGTCGCTGAACTGAAGGCCCGCTTCCCAAGGCGGTCCATTGCGCGAGACTCCTCGCTCGGCAGATGAACCGAGGGGCTCTCCTGAGCCAATTCTCTCTTGGTGGCTGCCGCCACCAACATGGCATACACAGGGGGACCTCTGCTCCAATGGGTTCTCTCTGACGGGGGGCTCAAGATTTTGACCAGGCGCTTGGGAACAGGCTCTACAGTGTCCGGCTCCCTCCAAGCCCTAGTGGCTATAAGATCCACCAAGGGGTCGGGGGAGGGGACACCCAAGAGGTAGATGGCCCTGCCTCGAACGCCTCTAGGAATACGGACTCGTCGGAAGAAGCCTTGGGGGCAGACCCCCCCCCCGATTCTGAGCATTTCCATGATGTCTCCAAAGGAGTCATCCTCGGGGGGTGACCTTGGGGAGCCTTCCCCTTCATCAAAGTCCGTATCTTCAGTGAGGGACTCAGGGGAGTCCACGTGCCTCCATTTGCACTTCGACTTGCGAGGAACCTCCTCAGGGGGGCTGTCCGAGGAGTCCTCACCAGCAATATCCTGTTCCAATGGAACACCTAGAGGCGCTGAAGCAGGCTGCCCCGAAGGCCGGGTGAGGGGAGCCAGGACCAGCTGAGAGGGAGTGCAGGGGGGAGCCGAAGCCAGGACCGGAGGCCTGGATGCACTCAACAGTACCCTCTCCACCACCGCGAAAGCCGAGGGGGAGCCGCTCTCTGACAGATCCGAGATCCGACTCCCACTCGGATCCGAGGCGGGGATCGGACCCGGAGCCGAGACTATCGGATCCGAAGGACCCGCGCGCTCCGACCGGGACGGGGCCGAAAGCACACAGAGTCCCTCGGATCCGAAGCTCGGCCCACGGCTCCGAGAGGTCGGATCCGACAAACTCGAGGGAATCGTCGGAGCCGAAGTGCCTAGCACTGTCGGCTCCGACCCACCCCCGGATCCAACGCGGCTCGGCTCCGACAGCTGCGAACCCAGAAGGCGGGTCGGAGAAGGAGCGATAGGAGCAAAAAAGGGGGTCGAGCTCCCCCCCGGAGGGGGGGGGAGGCAAGAGCACTCCCATCTGCATCTGGGCCTGGATGAACCTCCTCATCATCCAGTCCATGTCCGCATCCGACATACTGAAGGTGGACCTCGAGGAGGCCACCGAGGCAGGCCTGGAGTGCCACCTCGATGACCTTGACGGAGACCGGGTAACCTCCTCCTCGGGTCCCGGTGAGAAGCAAGGGGATCGGATCCGAGGAGGAGGCGAACCAGAAACCCTGGAGGGAGAAGCCCGTTTGGCAGGCGGGGCCGAGGAGGAGTCTTGACCCGCGCAAGGTGCTTCTCCCTCCGCTTCTCTTTCCTGGCCTCCCTCACCTCCGAAGCCACAGTGGGAGGTTGAGTCCCGGTCGGAGGGAGGGGGGGGCAGGAGTGGCCGCTACTGATGACTGGGTAACGGTCACAGAAGTACTGGAGGCCGGAGCCAGGTCTGGGGGCAAAAGGCCCGCCAGAACCAGCTTCGACCTCCGATCCTTAAGTGCCCTGGGGTTGAACGCAGCACAAATCTCGTAACCCGAGGAGAGGTGTTCAACCCCAAGGCACCTAACGCACCGAGTGTGGCCATCAGCCGGTGAAAGCTTGTGACCACACTCGGTGCATTTCGAAAAAATGGCTTTAGAGGCCTCCGACATCACTGAAAGGAAACACACTCGCTAGGCCCCTACACACTACACACACACACACACTGCGACCAGTGAGGGCAGGGAGGAAAAATAAAAATTAAGCTAATTTAAGCTAAAAAGAAAGAAATTAGCGTTAAAGCAAACCTAAACACACACACAGACACTCGCTCAAAAGGAATACAAGAAAAAAGTGAAAAAACTTCTTTTCTCACAGAATCTGAATAAGAGCTCTGGAATCTAGCTGTTGCTTGAAGAGCGGCAACTAGATCTGGGGTCAGTCAGGGTTGGTAGGGGATTCTGGGTAAAGGGAGGAGCTAGGAGCTCGGATCTATGCTGTGATAGAAGTTGCCGGCTCGGATCCAAGATCTGATCCGTATCCCAAAGGTTGCTGACAAATAAAGTTCCTACTTCAGATCAAAAGTTACCATCCCGAGAAAACCACTTGGAGATCTGCTTTGACAGAGGTTGTCCGTTCTTACCATCACAAGAAATGAACAACTGATTGGAAGCTCTGAAAGATTTAATTCTGTCAAGATATCTCTGTCATTAAAGGTATGCAGTATCCTCTCCTTCTCGTTTTTGGGTTCAGGGAAGAACACAAGGAAATGGATAGTTTGGCCTAAAATAAACTCAATACCACTTTAGGCATAAAAGAAGGATTCGTTATCATGAAAAAACTGCCTCTGTAGAAAATGAGATAAATTTGACCCACCATAAGGGCCTGCAGTTCAGATACTCTTCTTGCAGAGGTCAGAGAAACTAAAAAAAATACTTTCCATGTTAATAACCTCAAGTCAGGCAGACATGCTGGTTCAAATGGAACAAGTGTTAGCTTCTCTAACACAAAATGAAGATCCCATGGAGGAACCACTGGCTTTCTTGGAGGTCTGTAATGCAAATTATGCAAACCCCACATCAAAAATATTTTGACAAGAGAATGCCATCAAATAGAAGGCTTCATGGGAAAACATGCTGAAATGACCATCAAAATTAACCTTAACAGTGTATTAAGACAGACCACAGGAAAGTAACTCTCACATATATTGTAAAACCAGAGAAATGTTAGCCCTGAATGGCTGCTGGTCATGTTGATGGCACCAAATGGAAAACTTCATAGGTGACTCTACAGTCAGGCACAATGAAGTCCCACTCACCATGCTAAACAAGGAGAAGGTTACTGTCAGCTGCCTGTCAGGTGTCGAGATTCTCCACATAACCCACACACTCAGGTCACTCCACAACAAGTACAAATATGACTCTGTCATTGTCCATGTTGGTGTGAATGACCTGAGACGTACCTCCCTGGACTACATGAAGAGAGACATGAAGAGCTCTCCAATCTTGTAGCCCAGGCAGGTATGACCCTAGCCCTGAGTAGCATCTTGCCATCGCCCAGAATGATACAGCAGTACAAGGACAAAATGACTGACTTCAACAATTGGCTAAGCCTCTGGTGTCATTCAAAGGGGATCCAGTATCTGTCTGCCTGGGATGACATGGTCAACAGACCACAATGCTTTGCCACAGATGGCCTGCACCTGTTGCCCTTGGGATTCTGGATACTGGCTAAGAGTCTTGCTGCTCTTACAGTGCATTTTTTAGGCAAGGTTCAAATGACAAATTCACCACCATAACAGGAACAGGCAAGCAAAGACTGAGGGCAATGCTACTCGATGCTAGAAAAGTCTAAATTTCAAAATGCACTCACTCGAGGCACTCCTTAAAATGGAGAACATAGATATCTGTGCAGTGACTGAGACCTGGTTCAAGGCTCCAGCAGAACCCCTGCATTACCAGGCTATATGTCATACCACACTTTTCGGCCATCTAACCTGGACCAGAACACCAAAGGCGGAAGTGTGTTCATATTCATTAAGGATATCCACACCTCCAGGCTAGTTGTGCAGCATAATGCATCCGAGGTTATCCAACTGCAACTAACTCTGGGCAAAACTGCAATCCAAATTGTAGCTTGCTACAGATCCCCCACCATGCCCCAAGATTCCCACTCCTCTTTTCTTGGTATACTGAAAAATATTAGGGTTCAACCAAACACCCTAATAATGGGCGATTTCAACTACCCCACCATTAACTGGAAAAACTACTCCTATACCAACTCCTTCGCTCAAAGCTTTCTGGAATTCACAAATTCCAATGCCCTGGATCAACTTATCCACACCCCCACCAAGAGCAACAATTTCCAAGACCCAGTCATCACCAACATGAGTGACCCGTGTTCCACATCTGAAGTCAACTCCTTGTTGGTTAGATCCGACCATAAGCTAATCACTCTAGATATCCGCATCCCACTCCCACCCACCATTAAGGAAACCACGGTAAAACATTTCTCCAAAGCCAACTTCATGCTTCTTAAGACAGAAGTGGCAAACTTCATAACACCCATGCAGATGGGCAATACAGTTACGACAGCTGAATCCTACACAAATGCCCTCTATAAGCACTTACACAAGTGGATGGATCATGCTATCCTAAACAGAACCAAGACGCTATCCTTCAAAAAAAGGAAGCCAATCTGGTGGTCCCCTACCATAAACAAACTCTACAACAGAAGGAAGAAAGTGTTACAAAAGAGAGTAAAATCCCATGAGTGGAGGATCTCCCTGGTCAGCCTCAGTAAGAAGCTGAGATCCCTTATAAGATCCGCCAAAGCTACCCACGAAAACAAAAAATATCGCCATTGATTCTAAGGGCAACCACAAAGCATTCTATAGCTATGTCAAGAATCTCAATGAAAACACCCAGATCTGCTCAGAGTTACAGCACAACGGCACTAAAATTACAGAACTAACTGATATTGCCAACATCCTGGCAGATAGGTTCAGTGCTAACTTTATCCCCCTCTCACCCCTAAAGGGCCCATATCTATAGAGGAAGAATGAAGAGTCCCTGTAATCACATCTATGCAGGTAAAAGCTGCTCTCTCTAAAATGAAAAACACAGCATCCATGGGTCTGGACAACATCCCAGGCTGCATTTTACACGAACTTCAGAACAAACTGGCTCTCCAACTAAGCACCATATTCAATCATAGTCTCACGTCAGGCTTTGTGCCAACTGAATGGCGCACAGCAACAGTTATCCCACTCCACAAAGGGGGAGCCCACCACAAATCCTGGGAACTATCACCCTATTATCCTGATGAGCCTGGTCTGCAAGGCCATGGAACGTAGCATCATGGAACTCAAACAAAGACATTGGTAACCTCCAAACTCTGGACCCCACCCAGTTCGGGTTTGTGAAAGGCAGATCATGCTTTCTGAACCTGATCGACTTCTTTGAGGCAGTCAACAATGCCGAAGACGAGGGTAGGGTGGCTCAGACAGCCTATCTTGATCTCGCCAAGGCTTTCGACACCATCCCCCATTCTGGAATTATAGTCAGACTCACTAAACGAGGTATAAATCCCTACGTCACAAGATGGGCTGCCAAATGGCTCACTGACAGAACCCACACCGTAAAAGTTGCAGACTCCAAATCTGACTTCTAACCAGTGACAAGTGGAGTACCACAGAGTTCAGTCCTGGGACCTCTCCTGTTTGCTATCTACTTCTCTGAAGTACAGTAACACAGAAGGCCTCTGGCTAACGAAGTTCGCAGATGACTGCAAACTAGGAGCCACAGTCAAGTCCCCACATGATGTGGACATCCTACAGAAGGGCCTCACTGAGACAGATGCCTGGTATCAGAGGCATGGCCTCCAGCTCAATGCCAAAAAGTGCATTGTCATCCCCTTTGGTAAAAACTCTGTACCCATGAACTACCACATAAACGGCAGTCTACTTAAAGTCGAATGTGTGATGAGACCTTGGGACCCAGGTGGACAGTAGTCTCTCCTTTGATAATCACATCGCCACATTAGTCAGGAAATCCTTTTATGTGGCACACCATCACAAAAGTGTTCTCATCCAGGAAAAAAAAGAGGTCATTGTTCCCCTCTGCTCAGCGCACATTAGGCCCATTATAGAGTACAACGCCCCTTTTGGAATGTACCTCAAGAAATCTGCAGCAGTTGGAAAGGCCACAGAAGTACCTCACAAAGAGGATTACTGGCCTCAAACAGATGCCCTACACTGACAGTCTCAAAAAACTCCAGCTTTACTCTGTAGTATATCGCCTACTCCAATGAGATCTCTGCCCAACATATAAAGCTATGTTAAACCCAGAGCTGTTGGACATGATACACCTAAAGAAATCTCAATATCTCCGAGCTACGTGCTCTAAGGACCTAAACCTTGTCACCACAATAAACACGACATGCTGGTGGGATAGATTCCTGTCCCAGAGACTTCCTATACTCTGGAACAAGCTACCCATCTATGTCAAGCAAAGTTCCTCATTAGCACTCTTCAAGAAAAATCTTGAAGAGTGAATGGGAAATAGGAAATACACCCCGGGGATCACTTCTGCGTCTCTGCTCAACAGGGGCACAGGAAATTAACTTTCTTGAGTGGCACAAGCCAGGGAACCTTGTTGGACAGGCTTACTTAGGCCCTTGTGCCGATTAACCTAGTACCTACCTATGAACCTCTTCCATCTACTAATATAGGACTTTCTAGTAGCAGGTTTTCTTGCCTCTGTTAGTACTTGTTGCATGTCCCCAGTAAATAGGTGCATAAAAGGTATTAAGACCTTATCACATGGACAGTCAGGTGAAGTTTACTGGTGTAACAATGTATCAAACACCCCTTCTCTTGTTTGAATGGATTCATTCGGTGAGAAAGCTTGTGATAATTGCCCCTGAACAATTCCAAAAGAAGGATGAACCACTATGGCCAGGGCCAAAAAGGTGTCACCACAATGACCTTGGGGGATTCCTTCTTGAATCTTCAAGTACCCTGGATATCAGTGGAGAGGCATACAGGAACATTTTTGTCCAAGGAAAAGAAAAGACATCCGTCTTTCAGGTCCTTCTTGCATGGAGTCCAGGAGCACAATTTTGCCAGCTGATTGTTCAGTGAGGATGCAAAACAGTCTACTTGGAGGAACTCCCCAGAGATGCATCAAATCTTGCAAGAGACCCTAGTTTTCATTCATAAAGGTCTGTATTTGTCCTTTTCAGCTTGTCTGCCACTGAATTTTGCTCTGATGGAATATAGGAAACCTTTAAAGGGAGATTATGCTGTAAAGCTATATCCCATGTTAACATAGCTAGTTTGTCTAGGAGGTAAGAGCTGGTTCCTCAAATCAGTGTGGTATTGTTTGTAACTACTTGAAGTAGTCATGGAGACCAAAGGTGATTCACAGAGTTGAGTGCCTTGCGTCTTTGTTGTCCCAGATACCTTGCACTTTAATCTCCCCTGACGCTGCTCCCGAAGCAAAGTCAGAGGCATCTGTGGTGACTGACTGCTTTGAAGCAGGAGGCGAGACCTGGATTCAGGAATATTTGATGTCTCCACCAAGCGATTTTTCTTTTAAAAAATTCCACAACTAGAATCCAAAAAGACTTGGATACTACTGTATCTTTCTCATGTGGAATGTTGTCAGAGATATTAGGAGAACCATAAATGCCACGAGACAAAGATTCCTGAGGTATTCCCTCACAGTAACCAAAGTCTGAGTGGAAAAGCCCTGGAATAGATCTATTTTAACTTGCAGAAGAAAAGTTTTGTACTGAGGTGTCTAGCAAACACCACAAGAGCACAAGTCTATGTGATGGAGTAAAAAAACTTTGGATGTTCTCATGGAATTCCAGCCTGCATAGGAGATCTCTCACTCAAGTGAGAAATTTTTGAAAAAACAACTTTAAGGATAAGCAAGTTGGCTAAGTAGCGAAAATACAGATACCCTGTAGCAATGTGTTTAACTGGAACTACATGCTTTGTGAACACTCTTGGAGCAGATGATAACCCCAAGGGCATGTCAGATAACTGATAAGATCCAGACACATAAAACCTGGATAGTTAGGAATGTGATAACTATCTTTTAAATCTAAGGTTTCCAAAAAAAACCCAAACAAGGAAAAGGAGGTAAGAGAATGTGCATTAAAACCACTTTGAACTTGGGCACAAACTGATTTAAGAAAGAAAGGTTCAGAACTGGTCTCTGGGCATTTTCTTTCTTTTGTACCAGAAACATTTGTGAATAAAAAACTCTTCTCCACTAGGAAGAAGGAGCGGTTTCTTTTACCCCCTGAGAAAGCAAGTGCTGTAGGACAGGCGGGAACAGGGGTTTGGTCTGATGGATATGAAATAATTCCCTGCAAAGGAGGGATTTCTTCCCACTGCTGTGTGTACCCTTGCTGGGATCAGTCTCAGAACCTATTAGTCTGAAAAAAAAAAAAAAAAAAGAGTTATGAACTCACCATAATGTTACATCTGTGTTGTTGATTTTCATTCTTCCTCAACATGTGGGTTTGGATCCGATCTTCGGATCTAAGTTGGCCGCTTTCTTACAGCTCATGGATACTAGAAGCTCTCGAGCTGCTACCTTACCCACAACGCAGCAGCCCCCCTCTTTCCCCAGATCTTGTTTGCTGTCCTTTACTGTACATAGCAATGAAATTAAAGCTTTTATATGGAATGCCACAATCTGGAGCACAAACAGGAATTACGGTTCCTGTAAAAATTTCCCATTCTTCCAGAAAACTGGTCCTCTCACCTCTTCTCCTAAAAATCTAACTATCTACTGTCTAAATATCCAAAGCCTTGTTAACAAAATTAATGAACTCTACACTTGGATAGCCCATACCTCCCCTAATATTCTAACCCTATCTGAAACCTGGCAAAAACCCCATATCACTACCAATGAAATACTACCACCTGGTTATAATATTTACCGCACTGACAGATTCTCAAAAAAAGGGGGTGGCGTTGCCATCCTCTACTCAGACAAACTCAATCTCTCACCTATAACCATTACTATTCCCAGCTTCCACCCTGCTGAGCTACTTATCCAGAACTGTGACCTAAACTCTCACAAAAAAATTGCCATAGCCTCCATATATATCCCTCCAGGGAATAATATCCCAACCCTTGAACTTATTCTGTCCTGGCTGTCCATTAACATACCCTATGAAACTCTCATCCTGCAGACATCAATATTGACTGGTCTAAACTAACATCTGACCTTCCACAACTCAGTATAATAAAGCTTAGTACGGAGTACTTTAGAAGACTTAAATTAATCCTGAAAACAGTATTAACACCTAGGAACAAGATCCAAGCTATAAATCAATTTGCTCTTCCTGTCCTAACTTACAGTTTTGGAGTGATTGACTGGCCCCAAAAAGTGTTGGATAGACTGGATATTAAAACAAGAAGGATGCTTCATGCTCACCAAATGATTTTTAAAAATCAGTGTATACCAAGATTATATTTTCCCCGTTCTGAAGGAGGGATGGGCCTCCTTGAAATTGACTACATGTACAGATCTGCAATCGTGGGACTCCACACGTATCTACTGACCTCACAAAATCCAAATGTGGTGAAAGTTTTGAAACATGAGAAGAATAAATCTAAGACGACATCTCTGCTTAACTTAGCAGAAGCATATTGACGTCAAGCAGGAATGAAAATCAAACCAGAAGTGGATAAAAACCAGGCAGCAACTGAATGTGCTAAAAAACAAAAGAAAGAATATAAGGTGAAGGACCAGATAAGAAGGCAAGAAATGTGGAAAAAAACAAATATAGTGGCAAGTATAGAAAACTTCTGGAACAGCCTCATGTTGATCAAGAACAAACGCAGGAATGGTTATGGAGAGGTGAATTTAAATCAAGAAATGAAAGGTTAATATTAGCAGCCCAAGATAATAGGCGACGTACATGCTGGTTTACTAAGTCCATTGAACATGTGGGAGAAACAGACATATGTAGGTTTTGTGGAACCGAATTGGAAACAGTCACACACCTTATTGCTGGTTGCGACTCTCTAATGGCAGAGGGACTGCATAATGAAAGGCATAATAATGTAGTGAGATTGTGCAAACATTATGGTATCAAAGTGGCTGAAAAACACTGAAAACATGAGCCACAAAGCATCATAGAAAATGATGTTTACATCACATGGGATCACCCAATAACAGTCCAAAAGATAGCTGCTAGAAAACCAGATCTAGTGGTCAAGAAAATAAGACAAAAGTAGCACTGATCATTGAAATCACCACACCTAGTGACTACAGTGTCTTGCATAGAGAGAGACACAAAGTCATAAAGTACCTTGATCTGCAGGCAGAAACGAGAGCCATGTGGAAGAAAGATACCCAGACAGTTCCAGTAGTAGTAGGAGCAACTGGTCTTATAAAAAAGAATTTACAATCGTATTTAGATACGTTACCAATTCATGTAACACCGTACGAACCGCATTACTGGGCACATTGCAGGTGCTGTGAAGAGTACTTTTGGCTAATATCAAATAGTGAAACAATACTAATTTAATGAACTTTAATCATACTTTGACTTAGGAATGGGGTCCATTCCCGTCATGGTATTAGAAACCCCCAAAACTTGGAGAAATTAAAAGACAGTAACAACTTACATGGATTCCACCAACTTGTCACATCCCCCAACAGCATGCACAAAACGTCTTCCAATCTTATACTTGATTGGATCCTCACTAACATCCCTAACCTCTATAACAACCTCTGTACCTTACCAGACACCTTAAGTGATCATCTTCCCACCTTCATCCAAAGACACTCTCCCCAATTACCCAAATCACACTCTTATAGAAATTGCCGTAAACTCTCTAACTTTAATGCCAACATATTTAAATCCACACTATCTAGCACTGACTGGTCCTTCCTACAGCAGCTCCCTCTCAATGAAGCTGTGCTAAAATTTAACCACATATTCCTTGACTTTCTCAACTACCTTGCCCCTATCAGAAGAATTAGAATTAAGGCCAGTTATGCCCCCTGGCTGTCTAAGGCAACCAAATACATTATGCACAAATGAGAGTGTGTTTGGAAAGCCTGGGCTAAAACTAAAACACCATCCTTGTTTCAAAACTACAAAGAACTCAGGAACTTTGCCAAAAAACAAATTAACAAAGATAAAAAATCTCACTACAACTCTCTCAAAATCAACAGTAACTAAAGCCCACGAAAATTCTGGACCACCCTTAAAATTCTCCATCCTGGTAGGTAGCCCTTCCTCTCCCTCCTCTTTCCAAGTAAAACTCCTCTAGAAACTGCTACCCTTCTCAACAATTACTTCATTGATACTATTCAAAAACATACACCAACCACAACTCTAACCCCTCTCCCACCCCTTCCAACCTACAAAACAAAAAACTTTTCTCCCTTAAACCGGTTTCCACTCCTTACATTACACATTGCTCCTGCACAAGCTCAAACCCTGCTCTCCCCTACAGATAATCTTCCTCCTATCTTCCTCAGACTAGCTGCTGAATCCATAACCTACCCTTTAACCCTCATAAACAATAGATCCATTCAAGAAGCCAAAGTCCCAGACATTTGGAAATCCTTCACCATCCATTTGAATAAAGGGAGAATTCTACTGACCCATCTAACTAAAGACCTATAGAGGGGGTTCTTTCCCTTTTCTCTCTAAAATATTTGAAAAATGCATTCATACTCAGATGCTCAGTTTTCTCCTCCAGGAAAACCTTCTAACACCCACTTAACATGGCTTCCAGCCAAACCACAGTACTACCACCGCACTCTTATCTTTTACTCCCACTGCAGCTGAGGCCAGAGATGATAACCAACTTGTATCCCGTCTTTTCCTTGACCTCTCCAAAGCCTATGAGACGGTTTCTCACTCTATGCTTTTATCTAAACTAGCTGACCTCAATCTCTTTAGTCCCTCCCTTGGCTCACTTCCTGCTCCTCCTCCCTACCCATTCCTGTTCCATCCTGGGCCCCTTCTGTTCAATAATTTGACCAATGATCTCTATACTTCTTGCAAACATTCCTCCCTTATTCAATACGCCAATGATTCTATACTCATCAATTTCCAACAATATCTCTGACCTCCATGCTCACACCCAGGACTCTTTCCTATCCACTGAAAAATGGCTCTCTGATAATTAGCTCATCTTAAACCCTAAAAAAATGAAACTCTTGCTATTTCTCCCTCGTTCTCTTTCAAAGCATAAATCAACCTTTCTCATCTTTCATCTCATCCTCTAACAAGGCCACCATTAAACCTGAGCCTCACACTAAGGTCTTCGGTACCATCATAGATGATGAATTAAAATTTAACTTGCATATCCAAGGTATTAAAAAAAAAACAAAACACCAAAAACCTGGTATACTATACAGATATAGAATAAGAAGTTATGTACCTACCATAACGTTCCATGTTAGTTGTCTTCTCTCGCCTTCTTTCTTGCTTGATGGGTTCGGAGCCGATCCTCGGCTCCGACTCGGCACTTGCTTTAGCTCGAGAACTCCTTTTACCAGCTCGAGGCAGCCCCATATCCCATGATGCAAGGCGGTAAGTACCCAGATCTCGTTTGTTGACAAAGGGCAATAACACCAAGCAGAAAATACTTCCCAAAGGAAGAAGAAACTTATAGATGGAAAAGGACCAGGTCTGAATGGTCTTTAGCATAATAGTTTCTTATACAAGGTCTGTCCAGGCCAGGGGGAAGGAGGGAGGGTCGCAAGAAAGAAGGCGAGAAGACAACTAACATGGAACGTTATGGTAGGTACATAACTTCTTAATGTTAAGTTGTCAATCTCGCCTTCATTCTTGCTTGATGGGACCGCGTCCCTAGCACCTCTATCCTGGGTGGCTCAATGGAACAAACTCTTGAGGACTGTAGAGCCAAAACTGGCTCTGTCCCTGGAGGCCAAGTCCAATTTGTAATGGGAAACAAAAGTGTGAGGAGTGGCCCAAGTGGCCGCTGCACAAATAGTGTCCAAAGGAAGTCTAGCCTGAAAACCTGTAGAAGTAGCTAAACTCCTGGTTGAATGTGCTTTAGGTTTTGAGCACAGCTGTTTTCCCCTGAGTATAGATTTCAGTGATGACCGAAGAAAGCCATCTGGACAAAGTCACTTTAGAAACAGGAAGGCCTTTTTTATTATCCGCATAGGAAACAAAAAGTTGATCAGATTTTCTAAATTTTTTTGTTCTGTCCAAATAATATCTGAGTTGACGGTGGACGTCAAGATAATGTAGCTTTTGTTCAGCCCTATCTGAATAGTTAGGAAAAATACAGGGAGATCAATGGATTGATTCAGATTGTTCTTTGAAGCGACCTTAGGTAAAAAGGATGGATTAGTTCTCAAAGATACTCTGTCTTTGTGAAAAATCAAATAGGGGGGTCGAACCGAAAGGGCATGAAGTTCAGACACCCTCCTGGCAGATGTAATAGCCACTAGGAATAAAGTTTTCCAAGAAAGATATTTCAGGGAACAAGAAACAGCTGGCTCGAAGGGGGGGAAGAATCAAGGATGTCAGCACTAAATTTAGATCCCACTGAGGAGGAGGATTCCTGATTGGAGGCTTTAGTAGGAAAATTCCTTTCAAGAAGGCCCTGCAGAGCCTATGGGACATAATATTATGATCTGCTATCCCGACATGAAAATTAGAAATAGCAGCCAATTGAACTCTGACTGTGGAAGAAGAGGAGCCTGCATGAAAAATCTCTGCTAAGAAGTCCAGAACTGCCTGAACAGGGGCAGTAAAAGGATCAATATTTTGGGCCTTAGCCCAATAAGAGAAACGTTCCATTTGCTTGTGTAAATCCTCCTGGTAGAGGATTTTAGTGAAGCTACTATGATGTCTCTAACTGGGTTAGAGATCAAAGGAAGCCTGGCTAAGGAAGGAAGTGGAGCAACCATGCTGTGAGGTTGAGAGAAGGGATTGACCGGTGCAGCTGACCGGATTGGTGAATCAGTAGATCTGGCACTGGGTCCAGATGCCACGGCTGCACCAAAAGGTGATGATGGAGGAACGGGAACCAAACTTGTCGAGGCCAGTAAGGGGCAATGAGAATCAATTTGGCTCTCAAAACGGTAGCTTTCTGGATCACCTGAGGGATCAGAGGAAATGGAGGGAAGGCATAAAGAAGTCCCTGGGGCCAATCCTGGGTCAGAGCGTCTCTGGGGGGATGGCCTGATAGAGGGAAGAGGCTGAAGAAGTCTGGACATGGCCTGATAGAGGGAAGAGGCTGAAGAAGTCTGGACATTTGCTGTTTTGGGGAGTAGCAAAAAGATCGCAACATGGACGACCCCATTCCAGAAAAATCTCTTCCGCTATAGATTGCTTGAGAGACCACTCGTGAGGCATGAGAATAGCTCTGCTCAATCTGTCCGCTATAATGTTGGTTTTCCCAGGGATATGCGTTGCTACCAGAAACCGATGAGAGGAGATCGCCCATTGCCAAAGTCTGAGCGCTTCTCGACACAAGGGGTAGGACTTGGTTCCGCCCTGTTTGTTGATATACCAAACTACAGACATGTTGTCTGTGTGGACTGCAATTGTCCCTACGGGAAGAAAGTCGTTGAGGGCTTGCAACGTTAAAAGCACTGCTCTCATCTCCAGGACATTTATGTGCAGATGGTACTTGAGCGGTTGCCACGTCCCATGAACCATCCTGCCCTGATAATGACCCCCACCCGATCAGGGAGGCATCCGTGGTGACAGTGGCTATCGGGACGGAGGTACAAAGCACCTGCCTTGGTGAACCTGAGACGATGTGATCCACCAAGCAAGATGTTCTTTGCATGTTTGTGTCACCAGAATCTGGTGACGCATTGGGAGTTGCTGGTATGACCACTGTGTGAACAGCATCCACTGAAGGAGGCGCATGTAGAATCGAGCCAGGGAAGAAGAGTAATGGCCGCAGCCATGAGACCTAATACCTTTAGAACCATTCTGGCCTGTACTTTCTTGCTGGCCAGAATGATCCTGACATGAGTCTGAATGTCTGAAACTCTTTGTTCTGTAAGGGTAGCTGACATCCGAACAGTATCTAAGTTTGCGCCTATGAAGGTAATAGACTGGCAGGGCGATAAGGATGACTTTTGAAGTTGATTGAGATGCCTAAATGAGAACAAAGGTCTATTGTGTAATCCCTGGCTTGTATAAGCTGATGCCTGGTGGTGGCTGACAGGAGCCAGTCGTCGAGATCTGAAACACCTGGAATCCTTGGCGTCTCAGGTGAGCCGTGACCACTGCCATGCATTTGGTGAACACTCTGGGGGCTGTAGTGAGACCAAAGGGCAGGGCTCTGAACTGGAAGTGACTGGACCCCAGCCAGCGGAGAAATCTCCTGGAGCGTCTGTGAATTTTGATGTGATAGTACGCGTCCTGAAGATCTATTGGGCACATCCAGTTGTCCTTCTGTAAGGAGGGCAGAATTGGCTGAAGAGTGACCATTCGAATCTTGTCTTCCTGACAGACTTGTTGAGTCTGCTGAGATCCAATATTGGTCTCCAGTCTCCCGTCTTTTGGGGACCAAAAGAACCTTGAGTAGATTCCGGCTCTGAATGGTCTATTGTAACTGGCTGAATGGCTCTTTTTGCAGTAGTTTTGCGATTTCTAACTCTGCAATGTCCCTTAGACCGGGTGGTACATCTGGAAGGGAACTTGAGGATGGGACTTTCCTCGAAAGGAATTATGTAACCCTTGGATATGATCGACTGTACCCATCTGTCTTGAGTGAGGGAATGCCAGGCTTCTGGGTACAGTGATAATCTTCCCGACTGCCTCCAAGGAGGGACAGCCGAGCAACACCTCAGGGATGCTGAAAGGGCTTATCAGGAGAGGCTCCCTGTTTCCCTGGTTCTTGGACCCCTCTGCCTCTAGAGCGGCGTCTGTTGTTGTTACCCCTCTGCCTCTAGGGGTAAACTGACCACGTGAATCGGCGTGACTCCTTGGGATTTCTGGAACCACATCTTCCCACCCTTCTGTCCTTTGGGATGAGGCCTAGAAGGGGTGGAACAACGGACTCCAACAGCAGAAAGAGTCTTGCCGTCCTGCTCACACCTGGTCAAGGTTTCCTTCACCTGAGGGCCAAACAAAGCTGACCCATCAAAGGGAGAATTTGTGAAGGACGCCTTAAAGGGATCCATAAAATCACATAGCCGCATCCAGGCTTGGCGTCTAAGAGCCACACCTGTGCCTGCGGCTCTACTCGCTCCATCAGCAGCATAAGATATTAGCCGCATGGAGGAGTTAGCAATGGAATTGAGGGTTCCTAGCTGCGAAGCAATCTTTTCTTGAGCCCCTGCAGCTGTAGGATCCTGAACTACTTCTCCCAGCTCCTTCAGGATATCTCTTTGGAGTCTGGTGAAGTGACACAGGTAATTCAGCGAACGCATAGCAAAGGTCGCTGAGGAAAACATCCGCTTACCGTACCTATCCATGGTCCTAGAGTCCTTATTAGGAGGATGGACGGGCACGGAAGGATCTGCAAGTTCCTTTTGGTGGCCGCAGCCACCACCATGGCATCAGCGGGGACACCCTTGGTAAGGAATTGTTTGTCACTAGGGGCAGTGATAAATTTAGAAGGCCTCCTAGGGACTGGCTCTACAGAGTCAGGAGCTGCCCACGCCTTTCGTGCAATAACCTGCATAAGGGGTCGAAAGGCGGAGACACCCAGGAGGTGGAGGGCCGAGATCCAAACGCCTCTAGGTATACTGACTCATCCTCAGAGGGATTGTTGGTGGGCCAGTTTCCCCTCTGTTTCAGAAGTTCTAGGATGTCTGAGAAGGAGACATCCTCAGAGGGGATCTAGGGATCCCTCTGACTCATCAAAGTCAGTATCCAGTGACAGGCTCGGGGGAGTCTACATGCTTCCTCTTACAAGTCCTCTTCCTAGGAGGATCTCCCGAAACATCAGGAGAATCCTCGGGAGACGGGGAAATTCCCAATGGGGAAACCTGAGGCGGAGGATCTCTGGGTCCTGTAGCAAGAGAAGTGGCAGAGATGTCAACAGGTACTATAGAGGGAGGAGCTACGGGAACAGACTGCTGACCGATACCAGTGGCCAGTACACTCTTCATCACCTCGAATGCTCCCCTCCCAGGCAGGTCCGAGAGAACCCGCTCCGAAGAGCTAGGAACTCCAGGGACCACAGAAAGGGAAGTCTCCGAGGCAGATGTCGGAGCCGAGCTCACCAAGGCCGAGGCTCCAAGGGGAAGAGCGGGCTCGGACAAGGGTCCGATGCCACTCACCCCCTCGGAGGAGACCATGGAAGCCCGACCACTGAATCCCTCTAAGGAAGAGGAGATAAGAGTAGAGGCTGAAGGAACAGAAGGGGGTATCCGTCCTCCAGCCGTAGCAGTAACCATGCCCGAAGACTCCAACTCCAAGCTCTGGGGTAGAGTTGAAGGAGGAACTGTAACGGGGTGTGGACCAACAGTCGTCTGCTGAGACGGACTGTGTAACATTTGGGCCAGTACCTGTGACTTGAGTAATCTACTGACCACTCTCTCTAGGTCATGATCTGACAACCTGGATGACCTTGAAGATCGGCTCCGATGGCTCCGTTCCGATAAAAGAGGTGAAGCCGGGGCCGAAGTATCGGCTCCAAGGAAGGAGACCTCGACCTCTTCCTGGAATGAGCCATCGGAGCCGATACTACAGATCCTGTCGGCGCCGACTTCTCGGAGCCGACAGAACGTCTCGATGTATCGGCTCCAGCCGGAGCCGATACAGCCACCAAAGTAACGGTGTCGGAGCCGATCGGGCCGACCCCGATGCCTGTGCCACATGGGTGTCGGAACCGATCGGAGCCGACATCGAAGTGGACAATACAGATTCGGCACCGATAGCCATCGGTGCCGGCTGTCAAGCCAGAATCGGCTCCAGCGGGCGATCTCGACTCAATGCGAGTCGGAGCTGAGGCCGCAGGCTTAGATACATAAGCCTGGGCCTTGCCAGGTTTTGTTGATTTTTGTGGAGCCGACTTAGCCGGAGAGCCCTCCGGCAGAAGGCCCCTAAGAATCAACTTATCTCTCCTGCAGGACTCTCTGGCTGAAGGAGTGACAAATAGCACAGGAGTCCTGCAGGTGAAGAGGGCCCAGACAATACAGGAAAGAAGTGTGACCGTCTGTCAGAGACATCTTCTGACAGCACGAGTCACACTTCTTAAAACCTGAGACCCTCTCCTTAGACATGGTGCCGAAAAAAACACAACACACAGACACACCAGTCAAAATTAAATTAAACAAAATAACAAAAGGTATTCTAAAAAAACCCAACACACACACCCTAACGGGGGGGGGGGGGATGGGAAAGGGAAAAATGACTAACAAAAAAATAAAAAAGACAGGGGAATTCCGTCAGAAAGGGCAGAAAAATAAATTTAAACTATCAATAAATTAGTTTTAGACTAAAAGGGGCTTGAAAATCACAAATGTGAACAACTTACCAGGAGCTGGTAAAGAAGACCTCCTAAGCGGCGCAAAGCGAGATCTGGGTACTTACCGCCTTGCATCATGGGATATGGGGCTGCCTCGAGCTGGTAAAAGGAGTTCTCGAGCTAAAGCAAGTGCCGAGTCGGAGCCGAGGATCGGCTCCGAACCCATCAAGCAAGAATGAAGGCGAGATTGACAACTTAACATCATTTCTTACTTCAAACACTAGACACACACTGGCTCAGGCTCTCCTCCTTCCCTACCTTCTCTATGCTGCCCCAATCCTAACTAACATACAAACTACAGTTTTATCTAAACTCCAACAAACATATCACAAAACAGTTAGATTTGTCACCAATTCTCCTCACAACTCTCACCACTGCCTTGCACTCAACTCTCTTCAATGGCCGGAATTCCCCCAACAACTCCTATCATCACAATTTCAAATCACACACACAATACTATACAAACCATCTTCCTGCCCTTTACTCTTCTCCCTTCTATCCCCTTACACCCCCACTTGTCCCCTCTGTCCATCCAATCAGCAACTCAATATTTATAAATCTAACAAAAATGTTGGAAAACTACAATACAAATGCTCTGTAGCCCAAGTCTGCAATAAACTCCCCTCACATATAAGAGCCATCCCCAACCCCCATCACTTTAAAAAGGAACTTAGACTACTCCTATTTAACACAAAATCCTGACCCTGTCATGATCCTAATTCCCCTCACTATTGCATTACCAATATTCATTACACAGACATGTCACTCCACCATTTTTTATTTTTCTCTCTTAACACAGTTTTACTAAATTCTAAATGCACAAGCTTGACCACTACATCACATGTAAATATGCATATGTTTCAGCTCTACTTTAAACTTGTCTCTGTATTAGATTTATATCTTTGTATTAGAATTTCTAATTGCGGTTTGTACTATACAAGACCTTCAATTTTGTTTTGCTATACTTAAAAATATTTTTTATCATGCTTATGTTAATGTACTTGTCTGTATTGGAGCTTTTCTCCTCGGGTCTCCACTGAAAATGGTTTCTGGCTCAGTTGGACCAACCCGGTTAACAAACGTCAAATAAAATAAAAAATAAAATAAATCATCAAGAAATAAAGGGCAGGGGATGGGAGGGGAGATGAAGAATGAAAATGGACAACACAGATGGAACGTTATGGTGAGTACCTAACTTCTTTATCTGATGTTGCCAATTTTCATTCATTCCTCAGCATGTGGGACAGAGTCCCCATCTACTTGAATCCCAGGTGGACTCTAAGGAAGGATATTTCTGAGCACTCTTGAGCAGATGGCTTCTCTTCCCCTAGAGACCCAGATCCAACTTGTAATGAGTAATAAAGCTACGAGGATTAGCCCATGCTGCAGACGGACAGATAATGTCAATGGAAGACCTCAATAAAAAGGCTAATGAAGTTGCCATGGACCTGGGTAAATGGGCTCTTTGGCATGGGTAGACCAAACTTGTTACAAGAAAAAGGTGTACTCACAGTTACCTATTTTGACAAAGTTACTTTGGTAACTGGTTCACAGCTTCTCAAAATAAGAGTAAGATCTGGTTCCTCCTTGTTTGCTGATGTACCATACTACAGAAGACATATTGTCTGTTTGAATCGCAATAGTTCTGGAAGGGAGAGAGTCTTGGAATGCCTGCAACACTAGAAGTACTGCTCTCATTTCCAGTACATTGACATGCAAGTTGGTCTTTTAGGGGGACAAAGTGCCTTAGACAGCCTTTGCCAAGAAATGCCCCTCCACCAGATCTGGGAAATGACTATGATCACTACGGCTTTGGGCTGAAGGAAGATGAATGGACGACCTTGTAGTATTTGATCTGAGTGAATCTACCACTAAAGGTACTATCTGCATGCCTGAGTTACACTGATCTTGGTGGACACAGGGTGAGATAGAACAGACCACTGGGTTGCTAATGTCCACCACCACTGGGCTGCTAATTTCCACCCTAAGAATACTCGCAGTATCTTGCTAACGGAACTAGAACTATCGCTGTGGACATTTGTAAAATCAGACGGGCTGACAGAAATGTCTCAAATTATTTTTTTGATTTGGAAATGAATAGTTTTACCCTTCACAAAGGTAGAGAAGCTGTCATTGACATTATGTTGAATAAGGCCCTATATATAATTCTATAAATTCTAACATTTGACATGGTTCCAACTGAGATTTGTTGTGAATGATTGTAATTCCTAGATTGGCACAAATCTGGAGTACACAGTCTCGAGCTGCTATCAAAAGATGCTTGGTGTAAGCGGGTATGATCCAGTCATCTAAGACAGGGAAACACCCAAAATTTCTGCAGTCTCAAGTGAGCTGCCACTATTGCCACGCATTTTTGGTGAACACCCTAGGGGCTGCAGTGAGACCAAAGGGCAGTGCTTTGAATTGGAAAAGACTGGCTGTCAGCCAGAAGCGTAAATATCTCCTGGACCATCTGTTCATTTTTATATTATAGTACGCATCCTGGAGATCTATTGAGCACATTCAGTTGTCCTTGTGCAGGAAAGGCAATATGCACTGAACCATGACCACCAGGAACCTGGTATGTTGCAGTGATTTGTTCAGAATGCTGAGACCCAGTCTCCAGTCCCCTGATTTCTTTGTCACTAAAAAGAATCTTGAGTAAGTTTCTGATCCTTTCTGGTTTGGGGTGACCTCTTGGATGACTTTTTCTAGCAGACTTTTTTTTATTTTTTTATTTCTAGAACTGCTTTTTTTTCTGACTGGGTGGAATACCATGAATTTTGTTTTTTTGTTTACTGTCGGAGGTGGAAGAGAAAAGGGAGCGGTGATAGGGTCCATTAGAGAAAGCATCTCTGGATCCCTGGTTCAGCGAGCTTCTTCGGCTGCATGGACAGTGGCTTCTGTTAGAGCTCCCCCCCCCCTCTGCCTCTGGAGGAACCCTCTCCACATGGATCATGGAATGGACCCTGGGATTTCCTGAACCACATTTTTTGACTGCTTCATTGATTGCTCGAAAAGAATCTCTGCGGATTCAAAAAAATGTATGCCCACTGCAGACAGGGTCTTACCATCTTGCTCACACCTGCAGAGTGTGTACTCAACCTTAGGGCCAAATAATGGACTTCTGTCAAAGGGAGCACTGACAAAGGATGATTTGAAGGGCTCCACAGAATCACACAGGAGCATGCAGGCATTTCTCCTGATGGAGATGCCTGAACCCGCCACCCTTGAGGTTCCTTCAACTGTATGTGATATCAGCCTCATGGAGGCAATAGAGATAGATTGTAGGGTTGCCAACTGTGAAGCAACAGACATCTCTGCCTCAGAAGTACTGGTCCCAAAGAAAGATTTTGAAAGTTCTTTGATCAAACTCCTCTGTAATCTGGTGAAGTGTGCCAAGTAATTCAGGGACTTGAGTGTGAAGGTTGCTGATCCATAAACATGCTTACTAAATCTGTCCAACATCCTAGACTCCCTGTTAGGGCAATGACCAGAGGTTCTTTCTTTGTGGCCGCTGGTACGACTATAGCATCCACTGGTACTCCTTTGTTCCAGAGATCTCTTCCCTTCAGTGGTGCCAAGATCCTATATGGTCTATTGGGGAGTGGCTCAACAGAATCATGCTCCCTCCACACCCACTTAGAGATCAAATAAGTGAACGGAGTCACCCAAGTAGTATATGGGCCAGTACCATATGCCTCCAGAAATAACGAGTCCACTTGAGAAAAGTTATCGGTAGATCAACCACCCCTTTGTTTAAGGATCTCTAAAATGTCTCCAAATGAGACCTCATCAGTTGGTGATCTTGGGGACACTTCCCCTTCCTCAAAATTATCATCTTCTGTGACCGACTTCTGAGCGCAGTCCAAGTGCCTCCTCTTGTACTTCTCTTCCTAGGGACTTCTTCGGTAGGATGTTCTGGAGAAGTATCGGAAGAAATAATTATACCCTGCTGGGTATCCTGGAGACTTTCGACCAACTGCCCCTGTGGAGTCAAATGTTGAGGCTCAAGACAAAAAGGCATCTGGAATCCAGAGGGAAGATCCAAGGGGGTAGGAGCCATCTGTCCTCTAGAAGAGAACACTCTACGCTCTCTGTCACCTCAAACGCAGTGCTCCCCAGGAGGAGGAAGCCATCAGATCTGAGAATACATGCTTCTAAATCAGCTGCATCCTTTGACCCTTAGACACACCACCACAGGCAGAAGTCAGAACTGATTTATCGAATGTCAAGGTTCTGAGGGGCAGAGATTGTTCTGACAGCTTCGGAGTTGACTCGAACACCTTGGATCTGGCAATAAAGCTTCAAGTCCGACAATCGGCTCTGACATGCTTGGAGCTGGAGCACTCAGAGATTATATCAGATCTGAAGATAAAACAATCTTTGGATCTGAAACTGATGGTACCAGGAGTCTCAGATCCAAGGGCTCTGAAGATGAAGGACAGATTGGAGAAGGAGATAAGACTGGTGGAGTTGTACTAGTAAAGTTCTCCGGACCTGTGGGGGTAGGAGTCAGGAAAACTCCGAATTTGTGTAGAGAGAAGTTTCATCATCATTCTGTTCACATCAGCTTATCAGAGACTTCTAGAAGAAGGGGAAGAAGCTATGGAGGAACACCTTGAATGACGGTGTCTTTCCAGGAATGGGGATGGGAGGCGAGAGGGTACAGAATGCAAGGAAGACCTATATCTAAGTCCTAGGAAGTTGTTTGGATTCAGGATGACCCGGATCCCAAGATTTGGATCTGCTATCTGAAGATGTTAGATCTGAAGATTTGCCTTTAGGATAAGAAGTTTTTCTGGTTTTCTTAGGCAGTTCAGACATCGGATCTGAAGAGGACTGACAGGATGCAATTTGATCAAAATGTCTTTTTCTGACTTCTTTTTTCCATGTACTGCAGGTATGAACTCCAGTAAGTGACTCTCCAAAGGCCGGAGGAAGAGGGTCCTTGAGAATAAGTTGTTTTTCTCTCTCCCCATGCCCTGGGACTAAATGTCTCAGAAATGGAGCAAGAATGCTGCAAATGGTCAGGATCCAAGTAGTAAACACATATATCATGGGCATCCAACAATGGAATTTTATGCCCACATTTAGCACACTTTTTGAATCCTTATGATTTAGCCGTTATTTTACACAATTAGACACAGTGGAAAACCCCACTCTATAGACAAAAAAAGGAGATAAAGCAGAAATAAGGGAAAAGATTTCTATGTATATAGGAGGAAAAAATACCAAAAATGGCATTGTAAAGATTACCAAAAACGATAAAAAGCAAATTACCAACAATGATAAACAAGGGCTACCAAAAGGGTAAAAAAGATAGGAAAAGGAATATCCACAAAGATTTACATTAACACGTAGGTAAAAGAGAAGATAAAGAGAAACATAATGAAAAAAGAAGTTCTGAAAGATGTATATGTAGAAAAACAGCTTCTCTCTTAACCAAACACTTGAGAGCTGCAGCAACCACATCTGTACACAATGGCGTCAAACAAGATCTGTGGAAAGAGGGGGACTGCTGCATTATGGTAAGGCAGGAGCTCAAAAGCTTGCAGTATCCACAATGTGACGAAAGGGGTCGAGATGGATACGAACCCATATGTTGCGGAATGAATGAAAACTGACATCATCAGATCAATCTGTCGCCAAAGACTTTCTGGAAGGGATAAGGAACTACCAAGGTTGTTGGGGGGAGGGGACAAGTCCCTTACAAAGTCATTCTGACTTATTTGATTATTTGGGGGAGGAGGGTGTTCCTGCTTTCTTTTTGGAACTTCCATGTCATTGTTTTTTAACCATCTGTTTACTAGCATTTTGCTGAGACTTTGTTTTGATTTTTGACAAAATTAGACGCGAGTGCAGAAAAACCCTTGGAAAATTTAGAGGAGGGCTGAAAAATCTGAGATTTCCTGCATCAGCTTAGTTCTTTCATCCCATTTTTGATAAATCCCTGCATCAGAGGGACCCAAAAACTAAATCTCTATTCCAAAGGTGAACTTAAAATCTCATTTTTGTTATACATCCTCTTGGAAGGTTTTGAGAATGCAGCTGTGTGAGCCTCCTCAAAGCAGTAGCAGTGGCAACAGCCCTGGGTTTAGTATCTACAGAATCATAATGCAATTTAAACAATGTGTGCTGACCTGAGAAATAGAAGAAACTAAACCATACAAAGCAGATTTTCCTCACTGAAAAGATCTGCAGATAAAACATGTCTCATACTTTCACATTTAGTCAGACTAAACTTTAACATATGAGCCTAGCAATTCAAAATTCTAAAAATTTAATTTGCAAAACAGACTCAAACTTACTGGTTTACCATCCTTAACAAAAGGGGATGATTAGAATTAATAAAATTATTAGCAGCTGCTGGACTGACTACAACTACAGCTGCTGGGTCAGGTCTGGGATGTGTGTAGAGAAATTTGAAAGAATGAGGAACTTTGTACTCTATCTGCTTTCTTAGGTGCAGCGGTCTGGCTATCAGGGAAACCATAGGCTGTTACAAAACACATGCTCCAATGCTGGCCATCAGTGACATGATGGGAGAATGTTCTTGGAATTCTAGTTGTAACATTTAATACTATTCTCTGAGGAAACGAGAAACCTCTGTGTTCTCCCACTAAGAACACTGGCACACTCTCAGAGAAAGTGAATCCTTGGCAGGGAGATTTAGGTAACATGCTCTCTTCTGAGTCTGAATTAGAATTCTGCTGAGGAAATCCCTCCAGATTCCTTTTCTTGAATCTCTTCAGGAAAAGAGGAATCTTATTTTCTCTTATCAGTAACTATCTCATAGAAGGGTCAATAGCCTATACAACACCCAGAGCAAGTCTTATTAAACTACTCCTGTCCAGTGAAACTGAAGCCAGAGGGGAAAAAATATATATGGGTCTACTTTGTTTGATAGAAAACACATTTCACTGAAACGTATTTAGTCAAAGCCTCAATTCACTAAAAATGAATTGCCTGAGCACAATTCACTGAAAGCTCACTTCACTTGAAAACTCATTTGACTGAAACTCATTTCGTCCAAACAGGTATATGCCCTGTTCCCCACTGTAGTGCGATCCTGGAGTTAGTATATATAGTTAGGGGGTGTGCGGGGGGGCACAACCCCCACATAGTTTGGCTATATATTATTTTCTGGAAAGAGTTATTCATCTGACTTGAAAGAATCCATGTCTATGGTTTACAACATTTAAAATAGGCCCCCCCTTTACTACAAACACTAACTCCAGGATCGCACTACAGTGGGGAACAGGGTATATACCTGTTTAGACTAAATGAGTTTTCAGTGAAGTGAGCTTTCAATGAATTGAGCTCAGGCAATTCATTTTCATTGAAATGAGGCTTTGACGAAATGAGTTTCAGTGAAATGCATTTTCTAGCAAAGTGGACCCATATATATATATATATATATATATATATATATATATATATATATATATATATATATATATATATATATATTTATATATTTATATATATATATGCATGGGTCTACTTCTGATTGTCAAAAACTCACTTTCTCGACAACCAGAAGATCGAACCCATTGAAGTGAAAGTGCACTTTCGCAAAAGCTGGTTCTCCGAAGTATATTAGAGTGGGGATAAGGAAATATATCCTTTTCCCCACTGTAGTGCGATCTCAGAGTTGGTATATTTAAGTAGGAGGTGTGGGGGGGTACAGGGGGGCTTGCCCCCCTGCAAAATACTATTTAAAGCAGTTTTGTTTTTTTTCCCGGTTCGGAGAACCGGCTTTTGCGAAAGTGCACTTTCGATCTAGTGCACTTTCGCTTTTAATGGGTTTCGATATTGCTTGATCGAGATTGTTTGATTTCGATCAAGCAACACAGACTCATACATGACAGAGAAATTAGGGCAAAAAGGATTTTTTAATAGCAGCAAAAGCTTCCTCATGGACGGGCACAACATTCTGATTAAGCACAAGCAACTTATTTGCCCCTTCTCCCAACAATGACAATAGTGGCTCTCCTTGGACCACTAATAGGACTCCAACAGCTGCAGAAGACATGGCTGACCCCTGGTCCACAGTGGCTGTATTGGCAACACCAGAAAGATTTGGTGGGGAAAAAAATGAGTGGTGAACCAGCTTTGGCCACAGCAGAGTCACCCACCTGCAGCTGAGGAAAATTGCTAAACCTGCTTTGGTAGCAAAGGCTGTTTAGTTAACTTTTTTCTTTTTGTGTCTGGAAGAACAGACTGCAGGGCCAGTAGTTCGTTCAACTGTCAAGCCGAAAATGGTGCCTCTTTCAAGGGGAAACTAAGCAACACAAGCCCGTAAAATTTTAATAATAGTACAAGACAAAGTTAACTGAACACTAGCCTCTGGGAAGGCTTTCCAGAAACTCCATGGGATACTGTGTGGATCCCCTGTAAAAGTTAGTTCCGAATACAAGCAGAAGTTTATAGTGCAGGCATATGTTTTAAATTACTGACTAGGGACAGTACTTACCCAATGCCTTTCAAAGGACAGCATTCACCAAAATACCTCCATCACACACATCAACCAAAGGAAGAGTTGCATGCAGCTACAGAAAAGGAATCTCTGGGAACAGTGTGGGGTCTTCAAAATCTTTAACCTACGTTGCAGAAGATTCAAAAAAGTTACAGATCATAACCATGTAAAGAACCAGTGGGTAAAACAGTAAGCCTCTCAGGTGGAGTGTGGGGATTAAATTATACAATATGACAATCCTTCTACTGTCTAGAGCTAGCAAAAGGGGAAAAAAGCCATAAATGTGAAAGAAATTCAGCTGAACAAGTGTAACAGTGTTTTGCTTTACCTGTTCAACCTTTTGTATTTGTTTCACACTAGAGAAGTGTATCAATAGTACTGAGTACTGTAAATCCAGTATCGTGATTAGGTTAACACACGTTTATTGTGGTCTACGTCTGAGAGGTTTCACTGCACAGAACGAGCAGTACTGTAAATTCTGGGTTCTCAACAGTGCTGTATTGTACATGTCCATCTTAGTTAGCATTGTCCATGTTCAAAGATTCATATGTACATACTAGATTATCCATCTGGGGACTACTACGAGCCTAGCCAATAACCAGAGCGTAGAATCAGACCCTGTACCTTGAACCTGTGAGGTAGAGACCTTAACCATTATGCCAACTCTGAGATAAAACTTACATGCATCTTGAAATGTCATACAGGCAATATTCAACTCAAAGTTAAGGCTCCATCCAATTTTCTGTTTGTTCCAGAAATGCCTATAATCTAAGTCTCACTTACAGAATATATGGAAGTAATTTGTTAATCAGAATACTTACCTTACGACATGTTAAGCTGCAAAACAACATGAAGAGACAGATGCACTGTTAATCTGAAAGTGATGCCACAGTTATGAATTTTAAGAGAGTGATTTCACCACACAGCAATAGCTGAAAGTGACGGTAAAGAAATTTTAAAGAAAAAGCTTAAACAAATCCTACAGTAATAAAATACATTAAATATGCCAAGAGAGTATTAATAGTATTTCAGATCACTGGTACCACCCTACACTTCTACAGCTCTGTCTCCATGCAAGACACAAAATAATAAATAAGATTAAAACTCTGATTTCAAGATTGTAACATATAAACTGGACTGCAATTGCACTTTAAAATCTCTTAAAATTTTTTCTTCAGTTCTGAGGCTCTAAAGGATAATTCTTTACAACACTCAAAGAACCTTGTAAAGTGAAGAATGCGCCTTTTTAAATGCTCTGTCAAGCTATGAAAACACATCAACGTAACAAAGAAAAATTAGTCATCACCACAATAAATAACAATTTGAGTTGAATATTCTCCTCAGCTCCTACCTCTCTTGCAGTGGGTGGCAGAAGAAGAACTTTGCTCTGTAGGCCTGACTTATGCTAGTCTAACTGACATGTTCAACACAGAACAAGCTTCCAAGCTTCCAGTGTTAGGAATAAGCATTGTTTGGGGGAAATCAGAGAGCTGCCTAACGGGTATCACTGTGAAGATGAAAATGTATAACCTAAAGATATCAGTCTGATAAGGAAACTCTGATCTCTGTGATGTACCTGTATGCAGCACAATCATTCCAACAGCATGACAGCAGCTGCATTATAGTATGTCATATATGCAAACAAAACCACTGGGATAAGAACAAGGTTTGCCAAGCTGCAACAACTTCTGAAATTTCAGGCTACAACAATCTTCACTAACTAGAGCTGTGTTATACTCACAGTCAGCCATTTCATGTAACTGTTACTTACAGGCCTTATTTAAAAAAAAACAAAAAAAACAAACAAAAAAAAAAAAAACCCACCAATTTCATGTTTCAAGGATATACCAATAAGTAATTTAGAGAAACATTTTGATCACTAACTACAGTGCCTCTAAAGTTCTGTACACGATACAAATGTTAAACCAAAAACAGCTAAGAAAGCATGGGAATAAATTTTCATATACAAACACTAAAAAGAAATGAGAGTAAACCTCATCACTCTTTTCTTAAGAGTCTAAGTGGCTGGTGCATGCAATTTCCACAAATCATACATACACTACCTACCTGGGATATCTCTTCCTCACTCGACTCATCTAAAGATGTTTCAGAATCATCTTCTGGTGGTTTTACAGTAGAACTTGTCAGCTGCTTCTGCAGAGTTCCTAAACAATACAGGAAAAACATTTCTCGCATTACTATATACATATGAATAAATGAAGCACCTGAAACTATTCTGACACTAAGCTCCTGAAGCTAGCATGATACACTACGGGATCAAGGGAATAAACAGAACATTTCTGTATGTGAAAAGAGCACCATGTTATGTGTAACATCTAAAAACAATTTAAGTATGGCATCCACTCTCAAAATTTCTAGAGTCACTGATTTAATCAAATATAAAGCCCCTAAAAGCTCCCCTGCAATCCACTACTTTACACTAATATTAAAATGCGCAGATGTACATAGTAATGAACGTAACAGTTGTTCTACTGAGGAAAAATAATTTCTGCAATAAATTCTTAAGTATATGTTTCCTCACCAGTGGAAATGTCTAGCACTGGGTTAATCCTAATACATATAATGCACCTGAATGCTATAAAATGTTGAGCTGGGAGAGCACTATTATCAAGTCTTCACAATAAGAAACGCTAGAACAGATGAAACTTGTCTCAGTAACTTGACAGGGAAAAAAAAAGTATTAAAATGTTATGGGGCAAAGAAAAAAAATTTAACAAACACCCGAGTCCTGCCTTATTTCTGTACCTAAAATGTAAGCTGAGCTGGTACTGCACCTCCTGCACAGTACAACAATTCCAAAGTAGACTGCAATTAATGATAATTTAACTTTATCAGTCTTACTGAATTCCTGGCATTCATCAGTGTGATAAAGCCGCTTAAATGTGAAACAAAAGCATTTAAACATGCAAAGCAAAAATTAACTCATTTACTCAAATTAATTCATTCACTTTACATTTTATTTACTACTAAGATCTAGTCAACTACTGTTGTGCTTGCTTGCTTGTCCACATAGAGTAATTTCATATCACATTAGCTAAAATATGCACAGGCACAAATAAGATGAAGTAAATATGTGTAACAAGAGGAAGGTACATCTTGGAAATGTAATCAAAAGGTAGGTGGTTCACATAGAAGAGTCAGCGATATCCTTAAGGATTAGGAAGTATCCTGTAGGTGGATGTGAACATCCAGCCAGACTCCAGAGGTTTGGGCATCCTCTGTGTAGGGCTTGGCTCTTCTGTAATATGCACAAGTCAGTAAGATGCATGACATAAAAAGAACAGCCCATATCATCTTTCTATGTGGCAGAACTACTCACTAAACTGAAGTTCCCATACACTTTGAATATGAGGCTGAGACAGTAGTGCTCTCCAAAGGAACAAAGAGACGGGTAAAGCAGAAAGTAAGTAGGTGCCTCTAAACCTATCTTTAATGGACAGCAGATTAAAGCAAGTTGAGACAATATGCTGAGGGATATGTAGCAGAGAGATATACTGCAGCAGCAATCATTTTATCAATCTTAATGTATTTGTATGACCAGACTCTGCATCATGTTAGTATACCTATGTGTTATTTTTATTTTACTTTTAAAATAATGCAGGGTCTGTACAGTTGTTCAAATGGACTGTGCTTATAGCATCTAGTACATAGGAAATACTAAGCAAACAAATCACAGGACCATTTATGCCATGAAAATACCCATCATCATGCTCTACCCTCTTCTCAAGAAGGGCAAAGCAGGTCAGTCCTGGAATAAATGCATTTGTATCCATCCAATCTTCACTGCCGTTATTTTAAATTTAGTAACTGCTTGCAAGCAGTTTCATTTTTAGTTTGTGACAGCACAGCCTGATGTAGCTGTATGATAAAGCACTACAGTTGTTTGGGATGCTTGTAAGACAGACACCTTTTCAGATAATTAAGATGGGACATTACTAATTGCAACATAACATTTTACAAAACAGACCACACCCTTAACCCACAATATTTAGTTTCACTTTATTACCAAAATAGAGAGAACGTTCTAGAGAATATTAGTCTACTGTTTCCTATCATAATAAACTATTTGAGCTATGGTGTCAGTTTCCTGCAATAATTAGCAAAACGTTACTAAATATCTACTCATCTGAAGTATCAGGACATTTCTTGCCGATTCTATAAACTCTGTGTAGGTTCTGTGCAGAGCCAAGGGAAAATAATCAGACGATAATACAAGGTACTGTGAATTAATCTAGCGTTGCCTTAGAGGCACTGCATATATCCTTATTACGGAAGGGACTTAATTTTATACCTACGGCTACCAACGATCTTGTGGCTGTATTAACTGATCTAAAACAGTTTGTAAGGAACATTAATTTAAAAATATTATTTAAAGACAATGCTCCTAATTCGTCTTTGTGCTGTAAACAAAGAAGTACATTTATACTGCTATGTTTACCTGTCCTTACTGCATTTCATGATTTATGAGAGATTGATTTTAGGAAGTTGTATTCTGATTATAGTAAGTCGTCGTCTTATAATTTGAGTTATGAAGAATTTTTAGCTTTAAGGATGCTAGAAACTGACAACACTATATTAATCAAGCAAGCAGATAAAGGGGGTTCAGTGGTAATTATGGACCGTGAAAAATATGTGCAATCCATGCTTGTTTTGCTAGAGGATGACAATGCCTTTAAGTGTATTACACCGATGGATGTCAAGAAATGTACAAGTAGTGTGAATATGCTGATCTATGAATTACAGATCAATGGCGACATTGATCTGGATCGTTTTCATTTTTTCACGGCCCCATGCCCAGTTATCCCACAACTTTATGGGCTACCAAAGATACACAAATCACTGGAATAATCCCCCATGAGACCCCATAGTATCTGGCAATGGCTGGATGACTGAGACTATCTCTATATATCTACAGAAGCAACTGCACCATCTTCTATCAAATTGTAAGAATATTTTGAAGGATACTACTGATTTTATTATTACGTTAAGGAATTGGTATAAAAGCCTACATACTAGTGAGTTACACCAAGGTGATTATTTGTTCGTGACCCTGGATATTTCATCTTTGTTTACGGTCATACCCAATGACCATAGGATTGAGTTCATTAGGGAATTTTTGATCATGCAGGCTTCTTTACCAGCTAGACAAGTAGAGAATATCTGTTCCTTGTTTGAGTTGGTTCTAACTACCAATTTTTTTGTTTAATTATTAGTTTTATTTGCAATTAACAGGTGTGGCGATGGGGACATCGGTCGCCAATACATATGCTAACATAGTACTCCATCAGTGGGAAACAAAATAAATATGTATGTAGTGACTTCAATATTTTAAATCGTAATGTTTGTTTTTATCAATGATTTGTAGAGGATTGTTTCCTTATTTGGAAGGGAACATTTGATGAATTATGCAACTATGTTAACTATTTAAACGGTACAACTAGCTTTTTGAAATTTAAAATGGAGTATTCAGATAGTATTGTAACGTTCCTAGATTTACAGGTAGAATTGAAAGAGGGCACAATACATACTAGCATACATAAAAAGGATGTACATGCTGGCAGATATATACATAAGAGCAGTACGCATGCCCCTCATGTTTTTAAGGGGATAGTAACAGCACAGTTTAGTAGAGTCAGTAGACTTAGCACTGATAATTCTATATTCTTGAAACAACTCGAGGAAATGCAAATTGACTTTTTGAATTGTGGCTATGACTCGGGATTGGTTTCGGAGTTGAGGGATAAAACTATAAAGGATAGAGACACGTTGCTTAGACCTATTTTTACAATGGCTGAAGTGTCTAATATGGATTTGGGGAAAGATAGAGTTGACACAGCTAGAATTAGATATGTAACAACCTTTAATGCTAAAACTCATTCTGTTAAACATATTACAGAAAAAATTGGCTTGTTTTGATGGCATCACCAGAAGTCAAAAATGTGGTGGGACCCAGACCCTACTTCTCACATAGAAATATGAGAACATTGAAAAATAAATTATGTTTTAAGGATTTTACTGGTAGCCATAACACCCAAATTAACATGAGATTTGGTACATTTGATTATTTGGGTTGCACATGTTGCATTGACATTTTTAGTAAAGGCAGTGAGACCTTTATCCATCCTGTTACAGAAAGAGTGTATACCTTTAAGGTCACAGCCAATTGTGCTAGTGTAAATGTGGTTTATTTGGCTACTTGTACTCAATGCCCCTTGTTTTATGTGGGAAGACTACAAGAAAACTAAAATAATGCATTATAGAACATAAATCAGAAATTAGGAGAAGTAATGAAAAGAACGCGTTATTTAAACATATTAAAACTAATGATGATACCTACAAGTTTAAGTTTAGAGTGATGGACATGGTGCATACATCTATGAGAGGCGGAGATGTCAATAATCTCCTAGAAATTAAAGAATATGAATAGATACTGAGATTAGCTGCTGACCATTTGCCTCGTGACTGCTGTGACTTTGAAACCAATCCTAGTTAAACTACAACATACTAATTTTTGAAGTTTCCTATTTATTATTTATTTATTTAGATTAATGTTTTATACAATTTTATATGTATTTTATAGATATTTAAAGTGTTATGTATTATACTGAGCTTAGATTTTATACCATCATATGGTTGGCTGGCTGTGACCATGTGATGAGTTTGGCTCTTATTTAAATTTGATTGCTTCAATGTTGAATTGTTTTAGTATTGAAGAAGGGTGTAGACCCAAAAGCTTTGCTGTTTGTTACATTAAAGTTTCTTCTCAACGTTGGTGTTTCTTATCTGATATATTCTTCTCCGTTTTACAGCAGGAATTCTATTTTTTGATGCTTGTAAGACAGACACCTTTTCAGATAATTAAGATGGGACATTACTAATTGCAACATAACATTTTACAAAAAAGACCACACCCTTAACCCACAATATTTAGTTTCACTTTATTACCAAAATAGAGAGAACATTCTAGAGAATATTAGTGTATTGTTTTTTTATCATAATAAACAGCTTGAGCTATGGTGTCGGTTTCCTGTAATAATTTGCAAAACATTACTAAGTATCTATTCATCTGAAGTATTGGGACATTTCTTGCTGGATTCTATAAACTCTGTGTAGGTTCTGTGCAGAGGCTACACAGACTGTATTTGCGTACACGATACTGTGCCTGGTGTGGCACTGCACAATCTCGCAACATGAATATTAATGATGTGTGGCTTGCATAGAGAAGATTTCATAGCTCACCCCAGTGTTACTGGCCACAAAACTTGTACAGTGAATGTGGATCATTCCAGGGTAAAGGGCAAGCATGCATTTTCTGAAAGATATGAAGTACAAAACAGAAATGTATATGTCATGCTATACTGACTGCACTCTTCAGTGATCTCACAATAAACCACCAATTTTACAAAGAAAAGGCCAAATATATGATGCAAATATATGGACATTCCTCAAAACTACTGTGGACAGTCTGCCTTTTGTGTTTTAATTAATTTGTTTTATCCTTTTAATTTTTTTTTTATTGCCAGTGTTTGCGGAATGCACCGCTTGACATAAACATGTTTAGCTGTGCTTACCTAGTTTGCAAGAAGTGCAGCAGCACATAAACTGGAGAAATGGACCACCAGGTTGTGGACAGGACCCAGACAGCCACACATACGAACCAGATGCATTCAATCAATATTGTGCATCGCGCAACCACAGTAAGCAGTGTTGCACTATGGTTAACAGCAAGAACCTTACAATAACTACTAAGATAGTAGATATCTATAAGTGCGGGTGTGGAGTGCAGATGGTACGGCGTTCTAGTACAGGGTGTGCAAGTTTTGTCTTAATGTTGTGAGAATGCAGATTATATTAATAAAGTGCAAGATACACAACTGTTTTTTCAATCTTCTTGTTGTTAATAGCTGCAGGTGTAGGAGAACTGCACATAAGATAATACAGGCTAGCCCATTTACACAAGTGCCTGTATACTTAATCAGCTAGAAATTGCTTTGTTCCCCCACTGCTGCACATCTCTTACTATTGTGCAAACACAGTGCCTAGCAGTGTGCACTCACGCCTACCATGTTTGCGCAATGGTAATCAATCCGCAAAGTTTTTAAATGTTGCAAATTCAAAATGAGCACACTCAGTAAGTGTGGGAACCAGAATAGGTGGGAAACAGCACCATATAAACTGCTATTGGTAGGAAATGCTCACCAAACATTCAGCTTGAACTACTGCAGGCATGTTTGGAGTTGCTGGAGAGGATGTGCGCTTTCCTGCACAGCGTTGGGGTATCTAGGAATCCAATATTTTTGTTGGACACCTAGTTAAGCTAGAACTTCCGAGTGAATTTTCAAACCTCTTGTATTAGAGGCACATGGGATATATGCAAATGACCCTTATGAAGGTGTTTCAGCTATATGGCAATTTCTGAATGCCCATGACTTTTTTCTTTTTAAGTCATTTAATGGACAATTTCAGGCCAATAAAGCCAAACCCCACTGGCTGGGGACATGCATGTTTCAGCCTTATAACCTCATCGGCACAGCACAAGTGGACCGTTTAACTAAGCATTAGAAACACAGGGCTGTTATACCCAGCTGATATCCATGAGGTCATAACAAGGCCAAAACATGCATGTCCACAGCTAGTGGTGTTTGGCTTTATTGGCCTGAAATTGTCGATTAAACGAATAAGAAAAAAGTCATGGGCTTTCAGAAATAGCCATATAGCTGAAACACCTGATGGTCATAAGGGTCATTTGCATATATCCCATGTGCCTCGAATACAACAGGTTCGAGAGGTCATTCAGTAGAAGTTCTAGCTTGGCTGGAGTTTAATTTTTACTGATTGGTTTTTCTGTGTGACATTCTCACTCATTGTTTAGGGCACCTAGTTATGCAACGTAGGCCCAGGTTGCTGCAGCTGGACTATTCCAACTCAGAATACAAATTTGAAGCCTGGAATAGTTCCCAGGGTCTTAACCAATAAGACAGGCAACCCCCACACAGGTGAGCAATGCCAGACATCATTTTGATGATCTCTGGAGAAGGAAGCGGGATACCCTCGAGTTTTGAAGGGGAAATGTCGGGCAGGGGATACCCCGCAGATGTTTAAGTATCAATTTCATTGAGTAATTTTAAGAGTTAAAAGCTGAATATAGTCAAGACAGGTATTCATAATGGTGTGTCCTGTTCTGTTTTTTCCACAGCTGCTGAGGAGAGAGTCTCAAATGTACGATCCCATGCTGCGCATCTAGCAAGGATGCAAGAAGCATGTGGTAACTTTGCATCAGAACATTTAATGTCTAAATAGTATTTTAATAATAACAATTTGTATAGTAATGTTGTAGTATTAAAAGCTAAGGACCACTTAGTTGGTATTTAACAGAAATGTATCAAATTGAGCATGCATATCCCAACTGTAAAAGAAACTGTGAAGACTGGTAGAGAAATGTGAAGGCTGCTACCCTAACCAGATAGAATTTTTGCATATAATTCAGTCATTCGCAAATATCAATGTAAACTACAGGCTTGTTGTCTTAAATGTAAAGAAATACTGTTACACGTGGAACTGGAAATAAATGTGACAATAGTGCACTGTACTGACCAAAAGAAAGCACGTGGTGACCCTTTGAAGTAGACAGTGGTGCTGAAAAGTCTAGATGAAGAAATTATTTCTATTGTTTTAACCAGGAATTAAATTGATAGATTTAAACATGCAAATGTATTTTATTGCTCTGTTCCTGACCAGCTGCAAGATAAAAAGGGAGATGTTAAGAATGTAAATGCAGTTAATGTGTAGCCTGGGAATGCTAGGAAAGTGAAAGAATGATGTAGTGTTGATCAAAACTACAATTTCAATTTAAACAGAGAGAATCAGAAGGCATTAAGCATTTTTGTCTTGATCATCTAACTCACAACACTGCCTCTTGCTCACATGTTAGTTATCTTAGACTTGTGTTTTCTTTTAGAAATAGCTAGAACTAGAAAGATTAGACTAAGGGCAGGATTCACGAAGTCTCCGTGTAAGAGATACATGGCTTACACAGAGGCTGCAGTTAAACGGTGTGACGTCAGCATGTCATGCATATGCATGAGGGCATGCTGAATCACACCTAAGGCTAACACGATCCGTGGAAGACAGTAGGGGGCGTGTCCATAGGCCGAGCCCTGCAAGCGGACACGCCCCCAGAAGAGTAAAATTGCCCAAAGTAAACACCCACGACAGAGGCCATGGAAATGTGAATAAACACAACACAACACATGCCTCCACAGACTATGAACATAAAATATATAAATGAACATCTTATATATTTTTTTTAAATTGTAAAGATGTTTGCCCATGAGTGCGCTCGTTTGCGCGGGAGTGCCCGTCGCTTAGCCACAGTTAGCAGTCAGTGGAAAAGGACATAAGAACTAAATATGCAAAGTAAGCCAAGAAGCAATAGCGTAGCGGTAGAGATGTCGGCTGAAGAGTAGGCATTCATGGTTCGAGCCCCCACAACATCAATTTTTATTTTTAGTAAAATAAGCACGAAACAAGTCCCTGACAAATATGTACACATATAAAATCATAGTTTATGTAAAATGTAATGAAATAGTCCATTTTGAAGAAATGTGAGATAACAAAACAATAAAAAATGGAAGATGTGCCTATAGCTGAGCTACAGTTTAACAAGGTGAGTGCATCTGCCCGTAGGTGAGCAGTGGTTCAACAGGTGCAAAATGAGTGCCTGTAGGTGAGCTGTGGTTCAACACGCTGAAACTGTGCGCCCCTAGCTGAGCTGAGCGTAATATGCGGGCTGACAGCCAAATGAAGTGTAAACCAGCGTAACCCATTTGTGCGGAGCTGCGCACCACGCCAACAAGCTAACCGACGGGCAACGTTGAGCAAGCTGTATCAAAACTGCCTTTACACAGACACACCCCCTAGCCTGTCTAGACAGTCATAAAAAATAAAAAGCAGTGGCCAGGTTCGAACCCAGGATACTATGCACCATAGTCAAGGTACTGAATCACTAAAGCCATGACAGCAGTACCTAGAAATGCAACAATAGCAAATACATAGGAATGAATACAAAGTGGAGCATGACAAAGCAGGTTTTGTGAAGTTGATACAATTCCAAAATGGCCAATCACAGATATGTGCGGGAAAAACGGCATATATAAGCCCCATAGGCGGGAATACACAGCATAAACGATTGTAGAACTAACTTGCAGCCAGAATGTCAGGAGTAGGTGAGGGTAGTTGCTTTCGAGCACAGAGGTGGGGCGTTGAGGAGTCCAGATACATGGTCTGGCTCCTAGTCCACAATCATGAGGCCCAACTCATGCAGGGCCAGGTCCTGTGGGGAGCATATAGGGCTGAGGCATGGGACCGGTTGGCTCATGATCTCACCAGTGCCACAGGGATTCCAAGGACTGGTGAGCAGGTCCGTCACCACCATGCGGACCTGAAGACGCAAGCAGGACCAATTGAACCTTTGGATCCAGGAGGCCCGGCAAATGCCCAACGCCCCACTACTGAGTAAGTTACATTGAATTACGTATGTAAGAAATTAAACTAGCTGATATTATGGAGATGTGTATTCCAATATTGCTTCATTTATATTACAGCTGCAGGTGTCCATTCTGCGAACCGCAGAGCCTATGGCGATAGGCTGGTGCGGTTGCGCCACCAGGCAGGTCAGTAATCCTCTCCCAGTAACTGTAAAGAAATATAAAAGTATGACAGTTAGCAAAAGAGTGCAGTGTAGTCACTAAGTAATAAAATGTGCAAGTAACAGTGTTTGCAAGTATTGCTTTATTACAAAAGTGTGTTGCAGTCTGTAATCCAAACAGAAAAATGAAAATGTCTGAAATAAAGTCTGAAATAAAGATGCCCCACCTGTAATATAATAGTACACAACCTGCAGCAGGCTGAAAAGAACAGCTGCAGAAGATGAGCAAATCACATGTGTGAAATATACCCCTGTTGAAATACTAAAACATGACAGAAGTGAGACTGCTGGAAAGGATTGTAATAACTACAGGTAAAACATGTCAATAAAGCCTAGAAGTAAGTACCATCCAGAATAGTAAAATGAAAACAAGTGAGAGAGTGTGAGAAAGAGTTATGAATCCACCAATAAAGTAGTAATAACCCCTGAATAAAGTATACTGCAGTCAGTACAGAATGAAATGAATGTGAGAAGCAGAACCAAATAGGGAAATCTGTTTTGCTGCAGCTAGAATGTGTATCCCAAAATCTGGATATGTTGCTCTCAGTCTGCAATATGCAGATAGTATGATTGTCTGACATAACATCCACAGTTGTCTATAGCTATATAAAGCAAATGTAGCAGGATGATGTAGCTGAACAAAGCCAGATATGAATGTGTATGAAGAACAATAAAATGTATATTGATGTAGCAGTAACAGTCCTATCACCAAATTGAAGTAGTTATCATATAGTAAACTTTAGTTAGAACAGTAGTGTGTATACATGTGCAGCTATTAGAAATGTACAGCATATGTATTTGTATTCGAAGGTGTTAATATTATTTTCTTCACCCCACCCTATAACCACATATAACCCATTCCACGTGAAAATGGTATGTGCAATCACAATTAACACCCCTGGACATTTGTCCTGTTGGGTCATAAATATTTGCATGTCCGTTGATGCATCTGCCCTGTTCATACATCCAAACCTGATGGCCTGTTGCCATCAATCAACCCTGCATGTTGCTGGACTGTGTATTGCTGTTCAAATTATGCATGTGTTATGCTCGCTGTTCAATGGTGTGAATATCTGGGTGTTTGGTTAATGGGAATACTAATGCATGCTGTTACAACTAATTGTGAATGGCATTGTATGTTACTAACCCAAACCGTCATGACATAATGCAAAACATAGGACGACAGGGAAGGCGGGTTCCAGCGGACCCACCGCTCCCACTTCAGCTGGCGAGTGCACCTGGCACTAGTGCCCAGTCTGGACCCTCCTCCGGTGGCCCTGTGCCACCTGCGGGTGGAAGCGCTGCAGGGGATGGGGCTCGTTCCCCCTCTGCAAGCGTGGCTGGAGGAGAACCACCACTCACCCTCCGTAGCGTCCGGACTGTGGTGCGTAGGGAGATCCGGGACTCTGTTCCTGGGCCCCTACGCCAGCTTGAGGCACAGGTGGCACAACTTACGGGCATGCCTGTTGCCTGGCCTACACAGCCCCCAGCACAGCCCCATCCTGGGCAGTGAAGGAACAGTGGCAACTGCCCATGGGTGGGGATATCAGTTCCACTGTTGCCATCTGTGGGCTCATGGGCTTTGGATATCCAAACATCTGTCCCCGTCAATTGTGTAACCCCCCCCACACGTGTCATACACCGCCCCTATATGCGTCTTGTTTGTCTTGTCTGTTGACCTACCCAACCTACCCCCCAGCTATACCGACTTCCTTCACCTGACATACCACTCTCACCTGAAAAAAAAAAAAAAAAAAAAAGGGCACTCTGTACCCACAAAAAAATTACGCCCCATACATAGCTGCCCATTCTCAATTACAATTGGCTGTACAAGTATTATTGTTGTCCTGACACCTCTCTCAGGGGTGGAAGGTTTCAAATGTCACACCAAATTACATACATATGCACAGCTGTTGCTGATGAAGAAATGGGCAGCTATGGGCCTTACCTACATCCCCCTCCTGCAAATCCCAAGCTTGTTTCCCTACTGTCTTACCCTCTGTGACCCCTTTTTCACCACTTTCCTGTCTCCCCATTTTCATTTCTTTCAAAGAAAATAGCGCGGGTGTGCGCCAGGGTAAGCACTGTTAAGCGGGTGTGCGCGGAGCTAAACGCCAGTGCGCATGCATGAGCTCCGCGCAAACCAGAGCTAACCCGGTTACAACTGCTTAAAAGTGCCTTAGTCACTCTGACAGGTCCTGTAGTCAGTTCAAAAGCAAAATAAAATCCAACTGTCAGTCCTGAACCCAGGACCTTGGAAACAGTAGTCTGCATGACCTACCACTAAGCCATGACTCTTATACAAGACCATTGTGCTAAAATAAATATATCATGTAATAGTAGGAATGAATGCAAAGGGAATACAGGATGTGTACTACACAAAGCATGTCATTTATACTTACTGTCAAAACTATAGTGGATTTCCATAATAGTAGTGTGTGAACAGAAACAGCCATGCTAGTTGGTAGCTAGTAGGTAATAATGTCAGTTAATGTACATATATAAATGTATGTATATTTACACACACACATATATATATATATATATATATATATATATATATATATATGTAGTTGTAGGTGTCAGTGAGCATACACACTTACTACAAGAAACAGGAGAGAGGAATGGAGAAATGTAAATCTACAACACAGCCTGAATCATGAGAGAGATACTAACCTTTACACTCACAGAACAGTGTCCACAGCATACCAGCATGGTCCCCGCCCTTACAATCTGAAAGGGCAACGCCTATCTCACATACCCTTTTACAGCACTGTCCTGAAATCACAGTGAGAACTGCAATCAGTACACAACTGGGTGCATGCAATTAGCAAATGCTGGCTTACAATTGGTGCAGAGGCCATCACATGGACTTATGCAGATACCTACAAAAGCATCCTGTACTCACACTCCACACATGCAATACGTTCATTGCACTGTCTGGAGGCAGAGAGAGAGAGAGAGAGAGAGAGAGACAGAGAGAAAAAAAAAAAAAAAAAAAAAAAAAACCAACACACGGTACACACACTGAGTCTAAGCTGTCAGCAGTGACAGTAGCAAGCCGTGCCAGCAGCAGCAGGAAGCAGTAGTAGCGGTAACGCAACCAGCTGCAACAAACACAGGTAATGTAAAGTAGCAGGTTAGTCTGCATACTGTGAACCCTCCACTACGTGTGATATGTTGTGCGCACGTAGTTCCACCAAAAGGGGATGACTATACATTACATGTCAGTCAGTGTTAGGCTATGATCCTGGCAGCAGTTTTCTGTTGCAGTGAGGCCTGTCTGTAGGACGTGTGTCTCAGCTGGTGTAATGACTATGGCGCTTAGTTAGCAGTCATCTGGGAACTTTGTCATCCACAACCCGCACATGTTCGCTTTTACATCTGAGAAATAAATGCCAAACAAGAGGGGTCCTAGGACAGAGGCCTGTGGGATACCACATGTGACTAGCATTGAGTCTGACATGGCTCCTACAATATCGATATTATGGATTCTGTATGTCAACCAGTGTGCAACCCATCATGTGACATATGTAGTAACATGTAAGCTAATGAGCTCGTCTATGATGCCTGAGTGGAGTACTGTGTTGAAGGTCTTAGGCAAGTCCAGGTAGGCTGTATGGCTTGCGTTGCCCTCGTCAATGGCTGTAGTGACTGTTTTGAAAGGTCAACCAGGTTCAAAAGGCAGGATCAGCCCATCACAAAGGCAAACTGGCCGGGAACAAGTGTCTGCAGGTACCCAATATCGCTGTATATGCGTCCCATACTGAATCATTCCATAGCTTAGCAGACCAGGCTGGTTAAGCTTATGGTGCGGTAGTTCCCAGGGTCAGTAGAGGTGCCTCCTTAGTGGAGTGGGACCACTGTTGCTGTATGCCAGTGTTCAGGTGCATATCCTGTAGTACGGCCAAGGTTAAATATCAGTCTTATATGCGGTTGTATGTCCTCTTCGAGTTCACATAGCACACATCCAGGGATACCATCAGGTCACATTGATGCTGTGTGTTCTGCTTTGCTGAGGGCGGCCCTCACCTGGACATGTGAGATGATAGGGAGGTTACATTCAGCTGTGATAAATATTTCTACTTGTGGGGGAGAAGGAGGGGGGATACGTGCACCGAACCTGTCTGCAAGAATGTTGCCAATATCTGTGTGTTCGGTGAATGTTAAGTAGGTGTGTATCAACTCAGAGCATATCTGAGGCGTTTGGTCCATATGTGTAACATAACTGAAGAAGGCCTTGTGGTTATCTATAGTGTTTATGGCCATTTCCCTCACAGAGTAGGCCGTGGATGTTATGACAGACCGTAGCTTATTACCAGTGCTGACCACAGATGCCCTCCCTTAATGTGAATCTGCTCTGTCCTGCAGTAGCCTCCTTCTATTGTTATACAATCTGCCTTTGGCTGGGGTCCACCAGACAGGATGCCTAACCTTTGTGCATAGGGTCTGGGTTAGAAATGTGTGTGCATGTTCCATGCAATCTTTGGAATGTCCGTGGGAAGCATTCGCAAAGGGGCCAGCAGTGTGGGTTGTGGCTTCCACTGGCCCAGTGGGCTGCATGGATACCATCTCAGTTCTAACAAGTGAATAACTGTCTAATCACAGACATATCAAAGTAGTTTACTGTGCTGGTGGTTGTGGGATATGTATATCCAGGCAGAGTAACTTGTGTCCAGATCACACTAGTGGATGGCGTTCCACATACAGTACCTTGGTATGAACCCCCAGAGTGAGGTTGTGCATTGGACCTGTCGCAGTGTGCTGACCGATGGGGCATGCTACTATGTTGCATGGAATGTGGCAGGTATTGTTGCACAGGTGTTGGCAGAGCACTGATATCTGGCCATGTACTTGTGTATCCACCAAGAGACACACATGCTACATATGGGAGCAGTAGTATATCACTACAGTTGAGTATCATGTATAGTGTGTGTGCCATATATTGCTGACAGTCTGCTGATATCCTGTTTGTGTTCTCTTCCAGGGACATGGCGCGTCAGTGTAATCCCACCTACTCTGCAGCAGAAGATGAGGAGATACACCAGAGCCTGGTGCGGGATTATGACATACTGTTTTCCCGCACCAGCCAGAATCAGCAGGAGAGGGCTGCACTGTGGCAAGACCTTGTCCGTAGGGTAAAGGACATTGGCACGCATAATAGGACATATGAGCAGGTACGACATCACTGCAATGATTTAATCAGAAATGTCCGTCAGCGTGCGTCAGATATCCACAGGCAACAGGTTGCCACAGGAGGTGGGGTGGCCACACATCCCCCCCCCTCACCAGACTGGAGGGGCTACTCCTAAGTGTTGTGGCCCCAGCCCCGGAACAGCAACAGCAATACACCTGCATCATGATGGAGGCTGGATCCACACAGCAGCACGACATGGAGCGTGCAGGTAATATGCCATATGTACACTTGACTGTTCTGTACCACTGTTAGTTTATGCATGTGTAAGGTGTGTCCGTGGTATGTAGCTGTCAACATAGTATAATTGTGCAGGTGTGATATTGGCAATATCAGCAGCTGACGTGTGAAAGGCAACTGGTGTACTACTGCACTGTAGCATATGCAGTATCAATGGCACAGTTGTGCCCACTGACATTAATCTCCTCATTTCTGCAGGTCCCTCCGGTGTTACAGCAAAGCAGGCCATCCATGCTGGCGAGTGTGTTTTAACAATGCCTATAATAGTCCTGATAGTGCTAGTAATACTAGTGCAACTAAGTAGTGCTCTGTGTGTATACTGCGGGGTGTGCATGTGTGCCTGTGTCCACGTGTGCATGTGTGCACGTGTACACGTGTGCATGTGTGCACGTGTACACAAGTGCATGTGTGCACGTGTCCACAAGTGCATGTGTACACGTGTCCACAAGTGCATGTGTACACGTGTCCACATGTGCATGTGTACACGTATCCACATGTGCATGTGTCCATGTATCCACATGTGCATGTGTCCATGTATCCACATGTGCATGTGTCCATGTGTCCACGTGTGCATGTGTGCACGTGTCCACGTGTGCATGTGTGCACGTGTCCACGTGTGCATGTGTGCACATGTGCCTGTGTCCATGTGTGCATCACTGGTAACATTGTGTGGATACTGTAAACTGTTTCCTGTCTTCCTCCCAGAGGTTCTGGTGCTGCTCTGGTAGGGAACCTGAATCTGGTGCCACAGGTACTGGTAATGATGATATCTGTGTAATGGCACATAAAGGTGTGTCAGGGTCCGACATTGGTCATCCAATTGACAGTACAAAGCTGTCAACCCCATCATTGCGCACAGTCATCCTGCCAGTACATCCTATGTCACCACTGTCCCTAGGTGATGGACAGGATACAGTGGGCACTGACCAGGGTAATGTGGTATCCGTGGCACATGCTTCCCCACACAGCAGCCATGGGCAGGGTCCTGCGATGGTACCACACAGACAGTTGCCCATGGGTTCTCGTGGGAGCATCCGTGGACGTACTGCCTCTGGCAGACGTGCCCAAAGAGGTCTGTCAACCTCAGCTATGTTTCGGGCTGTCATGCAGGCACAGTCGCGTATGGAAAGGTACACCAGACAGGGTCTGAGGGAGCTGAGAGCATGTCGCACAGCCATGACTGACAGTATGTGTGACATCGCGGATGCTATCCATAATTTCACCGATGTCATAGACAGACGTTGTGGGGACATAATACAGCAGTTCCACAACCACATGTCCATGAGCCAGGGCAATGGTGGGCGGTTGCGGCATCAAAGTGGCTGGATGCCAGCAGCAGCTGGCAGTCGGCGCGGACAACAGGCCCGCGGATGCCCCCATAGTGCCAGCAGCAGCTCCAGCAATGCTGGGTCTGTGCTGTCATCAGAACGCCCCAGGAGACCATGTGCACGTGGCTCTGGACAGTCCCAACAGGGACCTGTGTCCAGTCAACACACTCCCGCTTCTAATGACAGTACCCAGTCTGGCTTAGTACCGGATACGGTCCGTAGCACCCCTGCCAGGCACAGGTACCGTGTCCATGCCCACAGACACTGATCTGTATGACCTGCCAGGTGCAGTCTGTGGCTGTCCACAAACCCCTGTATATGGCAGCCATGAGGTGGAACTGTGTGCATGCATACACACATGTGAAATGTTAACATCTAGGGCTACCACATACACACACACACACTGCACCAACAGTGCCCCACCCTGTACTGCTGTCCCTCACCAACACACATACACACATGTCAATTGGTGGTATCAGTGGCAGACTCAGGCATACCTAATTCACACCCTGTGCATATGATGAAACTGTGCCACCTCCTGCAATCTCCAACATCAGTGCAGGAACAGGTAAACACGTTGCTGATGGACAGGGCGACTACATAGAAGTGTATTAGTAGTATCATGTTGATAACAGTACAGTGTGCTGATATGACTGTGTGTATATCCCAGCATGCAGAAGTAGAAAGCTGCGAGGAAGAATAAACAAATGAAAATAATACACTGCACTATCTTCTCTACAACGAAATAAGAGGAAACGCAGTGTAAACAGCATATACATCCACGATGTTTATTAAGACAACTCGCATCAAAACTCAATTACATAGACATAATCCAAGGTTAAGCGCTTTCACCTATCTAAAGTAGGCTTCTTCAGAACAAGGAAACAGTTCAAATCCACAGTTTAAATAACCTTTTTGGCGCGAAATAGTGTTACTGTCGTAATATTTAAAGCTATATCCTTCATTGAAATATGACTAAACTTCCTAATAGATTATTGTATATTAAATAAATGTCCTTCTAAAAACTTTCAAAATATTGTCTAAATACTTGTATAAAATATATAAAATATGTAAACACATGTCCTATGTTTAAATCATGCAATCCTAATTGTATAAATAATAAAAATGCATTACTGACAATTTGTAAACTCCTATTGTACCACTAAATTGGTGAAATAAAAATAAATTGTGTTTATTAAATGTATAAAAATATTACAAAAATCATTAGTTGAGAATTATCTTACTATTAAATATGTGCTACATATCTTCAACATCATAAAAATACATTGTTCATATCGAGTGTGGTTCAAAAATAAAATAAAATAAATATGCTTAGAGATAATATATATATAATTTGTATTTAAACATGTAAATATAACTAAATATATAAAATTTGTGAAAATTTAAGTTTAAAAATAATTGATGAATATAAAAACTTTTAGTGTACTAAATAGATTAAAAATGTTGTAGATGTTTTATAAAATGTTGTATAGAACGTTTAGTTTTGTATAAAAATTAATAACACTAAAATACATTATTTATATAAAACATATACAAGCTGTCTCCACATACACTTGTTATAAGCCATCTTAGAAAACCAGTGGTCATGTAACAAATATTTTGCTATTTTACTAAATGGTTTCACCGCTATAAAATCGTTTAAACCAGGTTCTGTTGCAGCATCTGTGAACAGCTGCCACCATATTTCTTTATAGCTTAACCAATCTTTCCTATTACCCCCCCTCAGGTTTGGTTTAATATGTTCTAATATACCAAAGGTAAAACTATGATTGGCACCCTCATTTTCCACATGCCTATATAGGGCATTATTCTTGTCCTTCCTTCTGATACAGTAGATATGGTCATAAATTCTCTTTTTTAATGCTCTCTCTGTTTTTCCGATGTAGTATGCTGTGCATGTTTGGCATTTAGCCACATATATAACAAAAGATGTGTTACAATTACCCTTTGCTAACCTAATTACTGTCCTATTGATGTTGTCCAAGGTGATCTCACCTTGCCCCATGATAAACCTACATTGTTTACAGTTACCACATTTCTTAGGGAATGATAGACTACCATTTTCACCCCTTTTAAAATAGGTCTCTTTCCCCAATTCCAAAATTCTCTTCAAATTATGTGTCATTTTATAAACTATGAGGGGTTTATCTCCTAATATTTTAGATATTTCTGGGTTCACACAAAATATTTCCCAATTTTTCTCCAATATTTCCTTAATTTTATTAACATAGGGTGTTATATGGGAGAATGGATGCCTTCTGATATTTGCTAACACTTGTTAATTCTTTTTCATGTTCTACTGGGTCTCTTACCCCTAATAATGGTTGGAATTTTAATCCCCACTGTAAGATAACATATTGTCGGACATCATTTAACATTTTACTATTATACTTCCTCTCTTTAAACATGGAGGTAATGTATTCAATCTCTTCTAACATTTCCTCCTTTCTAGACGTCATCCTGGCCGCTCTAATAATCTGGCCCTTGAAAATATTACGTAACATTTTCCTAGGATGATTACTATTATAATATAGTCATTGGAGAAAGTGTTTTTCCTATATATGTTTGATTTAAAACCTTTTTCATCGTGAGATACAAAAGTATCAAGGTATGCTAAACTATTGGTACTGACAATGTGTGAATTTGAGAAATTCACTACTATCATTGATAAAAATAATAAATTTGTTTAACTCTTCTACATTACCTTTCCATAAAATGTATATGGCATCTAAAAACCTTGTGTAATGGGTGACATGAGAAAATAAATCACTTTTAAATAAAACTTCTTCCTCCCAGTACAGCATAACAAGGTTCGCAAATATAAGGGCACTTGCTGAACCCATAGCTACTCCTCTACTCCGTTTGAAATATTCACCCTCAAATAGTATGTAATTGTGTTCTAATACTAAAGACATGCATTCCATAATTGGACATATTTTATTCCATTCAAAGTTTGTGTGTTTTCTAATACTTTCACAAAACATATCCAATCCTTGTCTATTAGGAATGCATGAAAATAGATCAATGACATCTATAGTTACATAATAGAGATTGTTGGTATCTGTGTGAATGGGATATTTTCTGAGACAATCCCATGAATCTTTTAACAGATGGGGGAATAGCTTGGTAAATATCCTTTAACCAGGTATCAATTGCTTTACCTAAAGGGAATGTCTTAGCTTTACTGCCGGACACAACTGGCCTAAAGGGGGGATTCTCCATGTCCTTGTGTATCTTTGGAATACCTACCATAACGGCCATTAGTGGATGTTGTACTTTCAAATAATTATATACATCATTGTTGATACGGTTGTCAATCCAAAATTCCTCCAAATATGAATTGATTCTCTGATAGGCTATGTTGATTTCATTCAGAGAAATCGGTTCATAATTACCTGTTTCATTTAGAAGTGCATTTAACTTCCCACTGTATTCCATTTGATCGTAAAGCACAATCCCCCCTCCCTGGTCAGGTTTCATTATACGTATGTTGTTATTGTTCCTTAGGTTCCAAAGTTCTTCCCTTTCTACCTTAGTTAAATTATCCTTAACTATAGTCTTTCTCGCAATGTTTGAAAACTTGTACAAATCTTTGTGTACCTGTTTCTCAAAAATCTCCACCATAGGATTCATATATGATATAAATGTACTCTTGTTTTTTAATATAGTTTCTCCTTTATCGATTTCAGGGTATTTTGTGTTGTCCTTATTCTGAAACATTACAGACAAATTTAATTTGCGTGTAAACAACTTGGTTTCAACCAAGTGGTCCACCATATCATATTTTGGTGTAGGTATAAATTTCATTCCTTTGGATAGTAACCTAAAATGTACTTCTTCCACCTGAAAATTAGTATAATTATAAATCTTAAATTTGTCCAAACTGTGTACCACTCCATCCTTTTCTATATTGCCACTTTCCAAAACATTAGTACTACCACTCAATTCATTTGTAAATCCTTCCTCTTTCCTTCTTAATAATTCCTTTGTCGTTGGTTGTACCCTCTGTTGTAATTCCCTGCCATATCCCCTGTTTTTTTCTTCCAATATTGAGGGTTCCAATTCCTCCGAAAATTTTGTTTGTACCCCCGCCCATCATAATTATCTTCATCAACATAATGTTCCTCATTCCATCTATTCCTTCCTTCATAACTATTATGATGGTCATCAGTAGAGAATAGCTTATGCGTGCTGTTTTTCACATCCTTGTACCACTTGTATACTCTATTTTCTTTATATTGTGTCAAATCCCTATTTATTTTCTTACATTTTCTTTCATAGACAGTTTTGGATTTCCTTTCCACTGTCTTAAATTGTTTCCGATATAAATTATTCCACTCGTCAAATAATAAATCGTTCTCAATCTCCAAATTCAATTTTTCAGCTTGTCTGATACAATCTAATAGTTTCCCATCATTATATTTGATCAACAAATTCATGTATTTAAAACCACACTCATCAAAAAATTCATTAAATTCTCCAATAACTTCATCATTGATATTCACACCTAATGGATATTTGAAAAAACGCAGTCCCATTGGAACAATTTTTAATGTCAAACACTTGTGCAAATATGCATTTTCAATTTTGATGTTGTCTATGTTAATCATAAGATTCCCTAATATGTATATTTTATCCTTAAGTGTACACCATTCACCACTTTTTTGTTAGGGAATCCAAGTTTCCCTTTGTCAACAACATCAAAATTACGATCATTACATAAAAACTTGTTCATATTAAAATTGTTACTATTGTCATCAGAATTCCTTTGGTTATTGCATGATTTTGTTACAGTACCTTCATTAGCTAACACAGAACCAACTGTGTTTGCATAAGTTCTAGCAGGCTTAATACGCTTCGACCTCGTGCCTCTACGAAACATTTCTTCTTCACCATCCTCAAATTCATATATGGAAAAATCGAATGTTAGTCCTGTCGAATCCAATTGATGTCTGTCCACATTAGAATTAGGAAATTGTGAGGCTGGTAAATTGATGTCAGCGCTGCCTTCCGATAAGCCTTTACGCTGTGTCAACATTAAACGCCCACTCTGGTTTCCTGATGTTAAATTGTGTTGGACAGCTGAAAAAAGTTTGAGGATGAACCCTTTGTCTCCACACCCGGTTGTGCAGGATATTTGTCACAGTTATCTTTAACACTGGTGCCACTCGTCAACATTTGATTATTATTATGTTTGCCATTGGGACAAGCGGAACTTCCCTTAACCTTACTTTCCGTGACTCTCTGCTCCCTGGTGCTCCAGGTATCTCCGCTGCTGGTATTTCTGTCGCTAAGAGGACTGTGTGAACAGGATGCGCTAATACTTTTTAAATCCTGCTCTACCTTCGACATAAACACTGACAATGTATGTGCGAGTTGTTTCAATTCACACTTCAGTTCAGCCAACTCGGACTTAACAGCCACATTATCGTCAATTACCGGTGTATCATCTAAGGCTGTTAGCTGCAACCCTGCGTTCCCCTCCATAACAACTGCAGAAGTAGAAAGTTGCGAGGAAGAACAAACAAATGAAAATAATACACTGCGCTATCTTCTCTACAACGAAATAAGAGGAAACGCAGTGTAAACAGCATATACAGCCACGATGTTTATTAAGACAACTCGCATCAAAACTCAATTTCATAGACATAATCCAAGGTTAAGCGCTTTCACCTATCTAAAGTAGGCTTCTTCAGAACAAGGAAACAGTTCAAATCCACAGTTTAAATAACCTTTTTGGCGCAAAATAGTGTTACTGTCGTAATATTTAAAGCTATATCCTTCATTGAAATATGACTAATTAAACTTCCTAATAGATTATTGTATATTAAATAAGTGTCCTTCTAAAAACTTTCAAAATATTGTCTAAATACTTATATAAAATATATAAAATATGTAAACACATGCCCTATGTTTAATCATTCAATCCTAATTGTATAAATAATAAAAATTCATTACTGACAATTTGTAAACTCCTATTGTACCACTAAATGGGTGAAATAAAAATAAAAATAAATTGTGTGTTTATTAAATGTATAAAAATATTGCAAAAATCATTAGTTGAGAATTATCTTACTATTAAATATGTGCTACATATCTTCAACATCAACATCATAAAAATACATTGTTCATATTGAGTGTGGTTCAAAAATGAAATAAATATGCTTAAATAGAGATAATATATATATAATTTGTATGTTAATAAAATTAAGGAAATATTGGAGAAAAATTGGGAAATATTTCGTGTGAACCCAGAAATATCTAAAATATTAGGAGATAAACCCCTCATATTTTATAAATTGACACATAATTTGAAGAGAATTTTGGAATTGGGGAAAGAGACCTATTTTAAAAGGGGTGAAAATGGTAGTCTATCATTCACTAAGAAATGTGGTAACTGTAAACAATGTAGGTTTATCATGGGGCAAGGTGAGATCACCTTGGACAACATCAACAGGACAGTAATTAGGTTAGCAAAGGGTAATTGTAACGCATCTTTTGTTATATATGTGGCTAAATGCCAAACATGCACAGCATACTACATCAGAAAAACAGAGAGAGCATTAAAAAAGAGAATTTATGACCATATCTACTGTATCAGAAGGACGGACAAGAATAATGCCCTATATAGGCATGTGGAAAATGAGGGTGCCAATCATAATTTTACCTTTGGTATATTAGAACATATTAAACCAAACCTGAGGGGGGGTAATAGGAAAGATTGGTTAAGCTATAAAGAAATATGGTGGCAGCTGTTCACAGATGCTGCAACAGAACCTGGTTTAAACAATTTTATAGCGGTGAAACCATTATTAGTAAAATAGCAAAATTGAAAAAATCCCTATGATTATATTTGTTACATGACCACTGGTTTTCTAAGATGGCTTATAACAAGTGTATATGGAGACAGCTTGTATATGTTTTATATAATAATGTATTTTAGTATTATTAATTTTTATACAAAACTAAACGTTCTATACATTTTATAAAACATCTACAACATTTTTAATCTATTTAGTACACTAAAAGTTTTTATATTCATCAATTATTTTTAAACTTAAATTTTCACAACTTTTATATATTTAGTTATATTTACATGTTTAAATACAAATTATATATATATTATCTCTATTTAAGCATATTTATTTTATTTTATTTTTGAACCACACTCAATATGAACAATGTATTTTTATGATGTTGAAGATATGTAGCATATATTTAATAGTAAGATAATTCTCAACTAATGATTTCTGTAATATTTTTATACATTTAACAAACACATAACTTATTTTTATTTCACCAATTTAGTGGTACAATAGGAGTTTACAAATTGTCAGCAATGAATTTTTATTATTTATACAATTAGGATTGCATGATTAAACATAGGACGTGCTTACATATTTTATATATTTTATATAAGTATTTAGACAATATTTTGAAAGTTTTTAGAAGGGCAGTTATTTAATATACAATAATCTATTAGGAAGTTTAATTTGTCATATTTCAATGAAGGATATAGCTTTAAATATTACGACAGTAACATTATTTTGCGCCAAAAAGGTTATTTAAACTGTGGATTTGAACTGTTTCCTTGTTCTGAAGAAGCCTACTTTAGATAGGTGAAAGCGCTTAACCTTGGATTATGTCTATGTAATTGAGTTTTGATGCGAGTTGTCTTAATAAACATCGTGGCTGTATATGCTGTTTACACTGCGTTTCCTCTTATTTCGTTGTAGAAAAGATAGAGCAGTGTATTATATCCCTGCATGCTTGATGCAGTAACCGTATGACTGTCCTGAATTGTTATCTACACCCATAGTACGTACCAAAGTGTAACAGCTGCACATTATTGCATACCGGTGGTAAGGATGTCAACAGATAGCCACATACATGGGTAGCACAGGGGGGAAGCTAATGCAAGTAGTGATACGCAATGATGGACATGTACAGTAATGGTGGCAAGTTGCCCACAACAACTATGCAATGTGGATGTTTGCGCATGTTGATGTGTGCAGTACCAATGTAATCCAAATCACAATTAACTATGACATAATATCAGTTCTACCATGGACATCTGCGCTGTGCATTCCTGGGTACATGTTGATAGTGCCTACATATTTGCACTGTTACCTACTGTTAGTGTTACCCCTTCTTTGTTGTACAATGGACTACTTCCAGCCCTGCTTACTGTAGCTTTGTTTGCATGCATGTTCGCTTGGGGTTCCCTGGAACAATGCTTCCACCTGCAATGCAGAGTTACAGTGCTTCTGTGGACTCCTAGTGACATCTACATAGCGTACGATACGCATGTCAAGTTTACACATGACAGAACGTCACTGTCTGTCCTGTTCGCATGTACGTTGCCTGTGACACATTGCACATGTCTTACCTGGCATTTACCCACGTGTGCAGTCATATATGCCAGTGCTATGAAATCAATAGCAGTACACCCACACATACACACCTTCAGTATGTTGTTCCCCATTGGCCCTATGTGTTGGTAATCATCATGGCAATCACACTACTATGGTAGCATGTGCAAATGTAACCTGTGAATCACCTCTATGGTCCAGTTGTGGTTTATGTGAGTCATGCGGCAATGTCACAGCTGCCACAAGTATGCAGTCAATCCTCACCCCTGGCCAGGAACGTACAACACGTGTGGGATGCCACCACATAGCCAATCTGGGGACTGAGCACTCTGAACCCAGTAATGCCATACCCTGTCAGATGGCATGACATACTACAGTGACTACAATACCAGTCAGACATAGACCCGCACTGACAGCAATCTGAACACACTGGGGCATACTTGGAGACTCAGAATAGCATCCAGCCTGAGCATCACACACCTCCGCAGCTGGCACACAGGCATACGTTACGTCGAAACAGAGCACATGCCACACATGGCACACACATCCCGTGTGCCACACACTCACAGCCTGTAGGGCTACACAACACACCTGCTACAGATGTGTCAGGTACCTCTCTTGGCCGCTGCAGTGGGGTCCCGCTCAACAGGCTGTACATGGTGAAGGTCACAGTGATATGCCTGTGGGGCACTATGGACCACCACAAAACATATGCATACAGGTCAGTCAGAGGCATGGACACATATGACTCGGTCATTGACCATGCCACTATGGATGACCTGAAACATACCTCCCTGGTCTACATGATAGGGAACATAGAAGGAATCTCTCAGCATGTGGCACGGGCCAGTATGAGCCTGATCTTGGTTGCCATCATACCCTCACCAGGTATGCTACCACTATATGTAGGAAGGGTGTTCTATGTCTACATTCTGCTCAATCTCCAATGTCATTCATAGGGTATCCACTGGCTGTCAACGTGTGCTTACATGCTAGGGAAGCCACAATGATTTGCGAGGGGAAGCTTGCACGTGACACCCATGGGCCAATGTACATTGGCGAAACCCCTTGATACACACAGTGCCTTATGCTGCAGGACACGGATTACATAGCCACCTCCGCGGGTATCACACAGGATAGGACACTAACAGTGATGCTACACAGCACCAGCAGTGTACACCGCAAGATGCATGCACTGGACACTGTCCTCAGCACGATGAACTGCAATGTCTGTGCAGTACCAGAGTCCTGATTCACGGCTCACAGGTGCAACCCATCACTGCCAGGTTATACCTCATACCATGCCTGTCGTCCCCTACACATTTAACACACATGGACAGGGGGGGGTGGTATCCCAAGACACCACAGATACACACACCTCCAGGTTGTTGGCACAGCACAAAGCATCAGGGCCTATTCATGTGCAGCTAACTGTGTCGGACTGCGTTCTGGTTCATAGCCTGGCACACACAACCCTCCCATACACAGAAAACCCACCTATCCTCCATAACAACACTGGCAATATGACAGTCTCAAGAACTGTGTTTATATGGCTGGACTGCATCCAGCCAAACATTGTGCGTGAGCATTACTGTAGCTACAACACACTAGTTGAAAGGTTCCCAGCATGTGGTCACTGAATTGCAGTGGAATAACATGTTACCACTCCCACAACAGGTGGGAACATGCAGCACCTGTACATCGACTACATGTAGACTATATGGCCCAGACCAGATGTGTATCCCCTGCTGTAGGTATTTTACCATATACACCCACACTGTATAGACACATACCGCGTGCGGCCCCTGCACAGTAAGACACAGTCATATTGTTATGCATTGCAAATACCATTTATCCACTCCAGGCACGTGTCAGACATGGTAACTACTGCAGGTCACAGGTATTTATGTGTATGTGTCACACACATACATCATGTGTGCATTGCCATTGCTGGTTTAGGCAATGGCATGCACTGTTATGCACAAAGATCCACACAAGGTCATAATGTGTGACACAACCACACGTGGCAGTTGTGGGTTTCCAAAACATACCTATCTGTACTCTGACAAGGGTAATAGACCCAGTAGCGGAGCACACTATTGGCATAACTGGCCAACTAGCCCTGTTTGGCTGTGCTGATAGTGTGGTGACATCCCCTGTGTTTACTGGGGGAATATGCAGCATCTGGTGTAATGTAGTATTTGCCAAAAGGATCTGTTCTCTCACACTTGCAATTACACACACCCTACTACCCCCCCCCCACACACACACACACTTGCCATTTGCAGGATTCATACCCCTACCTATGTCATGACACGTGAGAGACGCATTAGCGAAGCGCACTATTCGGATTACTAGGAGGTTCCTCTTCTCCGGCTGTACTTATAGGATGCTGACATCATCAGTGTTTGGAAAGGGTAATGTGCATCATGTAGTGTGATCTCCTGATTGCAAAAAAGCACATGGCTTTCATACAGACTTGCACACACACAAACTCCCCACATCCAAACACACACACACACTTGCCATTTGCAGGTTTCAAACCCCTACCTAACTATGTTATGACACTTGAGAGAGACGCTTTAGCAGAGTGCGCTATTCGGATTACTGGGAGGTGTCCCTTCTCCAGCTGTATGTATAGGGTGCTGACATCATCAGTGTTTGGAAAGGGTAATGTGCATCATGTAGTGTGATCTCCTGATTGCAAAAAAGCACACGTCTTTCATACAGACTTGCACACACACAAACTCCCCACATCCAAACACACACAGACTTGCCATTTGCGGGTTTCAAACTCCTACCTAACTATGTTATGACACTTGAGAGAGACGCATTAGCAGAGTGCGCTATTCGAATTACTGGGAAGTTTCCCTTCTCCTGCTGTACTTATAGGGTGCTGACATCATCCGTGCTTAGATAGGGGAATGTGCATCCTGTAGAGTGCTTTCACAGTTGCCAAAAGGGACATCTCCCTCACACAGACTTGCACACACATAAACACTGCTCACACACACACACACACTGAGCATTTGCATGGTTCGAACTCCTACCTACCTATATTATGACACTTGAGGGAGACTCATTAGCAGAGCGCGCTAACCGAATTACTGGGCATCTGGTCTGCACCTGCAGTATTTATAGGGTGCTGACATCTTTATTTCTACAGAGGTATGTACATCTAGTACTACCTGTCAGGTGGGGGATAGCATATATATGCATTTGCAGCCACCTACGTCAGGGTCAGATAAGCACATCGCACTGGCAGGTTATGTTCTATACCATGCTTCGTGACCACAGGACCTGTAACACAACACAACCAGTCCAGAACACCACTCCCACATCCAGGACACACACTTTGCTTCCCTGGGAACAGTGCCGGGATATGCAGATGTTCATATACACCATTCCAGTTGTTAACATCAGGTACAGGCATATTATGTGTGAGAACTACTCAGGCCTCTACCACTTTACCCTACAGCCACTGCAATTTGTGGGTCCATGTGCTATGGCAGAACCACACACCACAGCCACATGGGGGAATACATATTGCACCTGTCCATCTGCAACATGGGTACTCACTGTTCCACACCAGAGGTAGACCACCATTGTTGATATCTGACCATACCCACCTTTCCCTGGACATCCATATCCCATCCCCACCCCCAGGCAAGGTTGTCACTGCAAACAAACTGTATTTAGCACAAGCAGACTCTACACTTGTGAAGACTGGGGTGGACGACTTCAAAGGACCCATGCTGGGGGACTATACTGGCCACTCTGCATAATCCTTGACAATTGCATTCTATGAGCATGTGTAAGGGTTGCATTGATCATGCTATCCCACATATACCCATGACTGCTCCACAACAAGACACCTGTCAGGTGTACACCAGCCATATATGAGCCGTCCAACAGACAGAGTGAGATAATACATTGCAGAGCTGTAGCCCACAGAGGGAGGACATCTGTGAACAGTACCGGCACGACACTTCATTCCCACATAATCATCACAACAGAGTGCTGACAGCGGAATTGTCCAGACAATGCAGATAGGGCTCCCCCTCAGTCTGTTATTGATGGCCACTTACTGTTAGAGGTCCTCAGCAACATTCTTCCAGCACACACCAACAACATGGCTGTGGCTTAGCACATTCAAACCCTGGGATCTCCACTGTGCCCCTGCTTAAGAGGCACAGCTCACTAGCCTCACACGTTGCCTTATGTGACCTACTTTACAGTGGCACAGTAGCCTAATGTACTGGGGATGCAGATGCCAAGCACACTCTGGCTAAGCTGTCATTTCCTAGGGCAACAAGCCTAGTATTGACCTCTACACCCATATGTTCAATTGTCAGATGCACAATATTTGTTGTGCTGTTATACTGTTTGCAGGTCTTTATTGCCATAGCATTCCCTGTTCCTATGAACAACTTGTGTATCTGTGGAAGATGCTTGAATATGAGGGCGATCCACTATATCACTTATGTCTCTGTAGTCATTTACTGTGTGCACTGGGCAGATTGCTGTGCTGTGGTTGGTTCCTGGAATGACACGTACAAATACCAGATATGTGTGGCCAACTGCTAAACGGAGATATGGCCTAAGTATGTGAGCATGCCCAGTTCAGCCTTTCCATGGCATGTTGTCTGACATATGCCTCATTTATCAAAGTGTGTGAGCATTCCCAGTGTGAGCTTTCCATATGTTGAACTCTGAAGTCCACCACATATTTGGGTGTGTGTGAACTTCAACAATATCTCACATTTATGGTTGTGTGTTGGGTGTCACGTTGTGTACTAACTGGCCAACTGCTTCATGTCTGCCACAACAGGGATTATACTGTGCCTGCAGGGATTGCATGGGATACTTTGCATATAGTTGTCAACATCCTTTCATAATGACCTAACACTGTAGTACCGTATAGTGTACTGGTTCAGTACTTTCACCGTGGTGGACAGTATCCTGGGCTTTAGTCCTATCACTGCTTGACATCTTCATAGTGAGCACAACAGACTGTGTAGGGGCCAGTTGTGCACATATGACCATGTTGCATTATGTTCAGATATGGACTACCTACACCAGGCTTGTCCAACATTGGTAGTGTATTCCACAACACATGTGGACATTGGCAAACACTAGTGATGTTCCCTAGGCCATTTCTGATGCTAGTCACAGGGTGTGTTTCTCCTTCGACACACATTGTAACTGGAGTTTGCCATGACATATGTCATGGTTAGTATACTGTGCCTCCATCTACCTCTGACATAACAGTGATACCCAGGGTTAACCTACCATCTCCCATCCACTCATCGGGATTCCTCTTGACGGGTGTCGATAGGTGACTCTCTGGCTAACCTGTACCTGGAGTTTACTCAAGAGTGGGGGGTGCCTTCTGTGTTATGGATCATTCTGTACAGCTTGTCCTATGTATGTCAGTGCTGGGGTTCAGGTCTCTCATGTGCATAGCTCACTGCCATTCAGATTGTACAAGGTGCAGCATGTTCATTGATTCCAGCTTGGACATGGCTTCATACATCAGGCACAGCTTGCCTCTGGCTGGGCAGTATGGCAGTGTGTGGAGCTGCAGTTTGTTTACTCAGGCAACACATGGCATCTGTTCATGCTCTTTGCTGCTACTGGTGGGGTACTGTTATGGACTTTACAGTTGATGGAGGTGTCTGCTGAGGTATATCCCACAGAGGCTATTGTAGTCAATTGTGACGCTGATGAAGGATGACTGCAGAGCCACAGTGACCTCCCCTTATCTACATCTGACAACCTTCATGATTGGGTGGGTATATGGTATGTTTCTGCGAACACTACAGCCACATGTTTGTCCAGTGAAGGATATCTATCACCTTGTGTCCCCAGGTCTCTCATTACATGTTAGGTACGCAATGGGTTAACACCTGTGTGGTAATTTGTGGGCACTTACTGTATATGTGGTTGTCTATACACAGTTCTGCAATTAGCTTGCTGACATGGCTATGGCTCCAGTTGTCTGTTTCTAGGTGGCCCTTTTGTGGGTTGCTTGTGTCAGCTGGGGGTCGGATACTGTGGGCTGTTTGTACTCCTCTGCATACATGTTCAGTCACAGTCCTTCCATGTTGGCCTGTACCTATGGGACATATATACGGAATGGGGGGGGGTCCCAAGACCAAGCCTTGTGGGATGCCACTCATATCTGCTTTGTAGTCTGACATGGATGCAGCATGTCTGACCATGTCAGTTCTGTCCTTGGTCTGGTTTGCAACCCCTCTACTGACATAGGGGTATATATTTAAGCTGGTGAACATATCCATACTGAACTCGTAGGGTATTGTCTGGAAGCATATGCATGGTCCAGCTACGCTGTGTGGACCACATTGCCCTCATCAATAACCTTAATGACGGTTTCAAATGGGTCAAACATGTTTAGGGGCAGGATCTGCAGTTACAACAGCCACACTGTGTAGGGTCCGGTATCAGTAGGTCCACGATAGCTTTATGTCTGCGGTACATACTGATCCTTTCCACAGCTGTGCAGACCAAGCTTGTCAGGATCCTGGGGTGGTAGTTTGCAGTATCCATTCAGGCAACACCTTTGTTGTGAAGGACCACTGTTGTTGTACACTGCTCTTTGTGTACATATCCTGTGGTAAGGCTGACATTGGGCAGTAGTGTGATTTGGCATTCCATTATTCTTGGAGTCCATGCTGGCCTCAGCCCAGGACACCATCACATACCTTTGCTGCTGTGTGTTTTGCTTTGCAGATGACGGCTGTTACCTCAGCATCTGCAATGTCAGGGGACCAGCAGTCTGCTGGGATAGATATTTTGCATTATGGGGGGGGGGGGTGCACTGCACCTGTCAGGTTGTATGTTGGCAATATGTGTGTGTGTTTGGTATGTTGTTTGTAATATCTGTGTGATTCGGAGCATATCAGTGGATTCCCAACATGGTTCCTACCATCAGTTAAGTAAGCCTTGTGATTATCCTTAGTGTCCTGTACAATTTGTATCTTCATAGGTTCATGGATTCATACTAGGCTATCCACCCTAGGACATTAGTAAGCCAAGCCAGAGTGTGTGTGTCTTTCGCTGCCCCTTGCTATGTGACTATTATGGCCATTTATGATTTTCTTTACTGTGCCTCTGTCTGGACGTGACACAGTGAAGACCCCCAGTGTACATGTACGATCATCCATCCACTTGGCAATATTCCTGTTGAGGGGCGTCAGTGAGGGGCTCTGCCTAACATGGATTGGGATCCTGTTTCTGGGTTGGGGAGCCTCTGGGTATTTCATTATGTGTTGAGACTGACATCCGTCACTCTCACAGCTCCAATGGCTTTGATTTCTTGTGGTGGAGCATGTCCATTACTCCTGTGTTGGACATGGCCTTGTACAACAGACATACAATGCCTCTGTGTAGGCAGTCTGTGACTGCATTCAGCTGGGGTGTCTACAGCCAGGCAGCATATGACATATATTTGACACCTTTTATCCTCTTGGTGGGGTACCTTTGAGGTCTTCAGAACCGCTGCAGGTGTCAGGTACGATACATCCCATATGAGTCATTGTACTAGATTATGGGTCTGATAAGGGAACAGTACAGGGGCACAGTGACCTCTGTTGATGTAGATGTGAATCCTTTCATGATACGGTGTCCAATATCGTCAATCTTCCTAGCCACACTGGCACTGTGAGTGTCACATGACAGGTTACTGTCGACTTGGGTCCCTAGGTCCCTGATTACTCCTTGCATACATAATGGTTTACCACCTATGTGGTAATTTGTGAGTACCTTGTCTGGTATTTGGTGGGACATTAATACTGTCCAGTGTCTTCAGGATGTCTGGGTGGAGTTCTTGTGTGTGAGAGTGTGGTCTGTCGCATGCTACAGACTGTACAGCAGTTTTGACTACACTTAGGTGCACATGGGTGGTCTCCGTTGCTTCGTGCATTGTCAGTTACCTGGCCGTATGGGTGTCTGTGCTGCATATGGATACTCCCCCTCCTTTGATGTTTTGGACCAGGTGTTGGGGCCATAACGCATGATATGTGGTATAACCTGGTAGTGCTGGTGTGCTATCAGTAGGCTTGCAGCAGGCTTCTGTCACTGCACAGACATCGATGTTCTCCATACTGGGGAGTGCCTCAGAGGCATGCATATTGCAGTTTACACATCTGGCATTGGTCAGCATTACCCTTATGTTTCTTACCACTTATGTTTTCTAGGGTGGTGGGTTAGTCTTTTTGGCCTTGCCTACGTACGGCTCTATAGAGGTGGCAAAGGCCTTATCCAGTATACAGATGCCCAGGGGTAACAGGTGCAAGCCATCCCTGGAACAGCAGCATGGCTTGTCATGCATGACATCTCAAGCAGACAGACATTAGACCCTCTTGGACGGACAGCTGTAACTGTGCCACCTGTTAAAGTTGATCATTCTGTGTTTGTACTGTGGCATCATTCTTGGTGAGGGCTGGATGCTGCATACGGCCAGTGTCATACCGGCCTGGGGTACATACTCAGAGAGCTCATCCATGTCTCTTTTCAAGTAGTCCAGGGAGGTACATCTCAGGTCATTCACACCAGCATGGACAATGAGTGCATCATATTTCTGCTTGCTTTGGGGTGACCTGTGTACTTGTGTTATGTGGCATATTGTGGCAGCCTACAAGCAGCTTACTGTACCCTTTCCCTTGTTCAGTCTGGTGAGTGGGGCAGCAGTGTATCTGCCTATACAGACACCTATTACAACTGTATCAGGCATGTTGTTTCTCCTTCTGGCCTGTGACTGTTTGGCACACCAGCTTTGTGTACTATGTGTTGCATGTGCTATGTTTGGAGGTTGTGGTTGCTTGGGATCTGCTTTGGAGGCTTCTGTTCGTGTGGTGTGTTTGTAATTAGGGCCTCCGGGAATGTGTTTATGTGTTTGGTTTACAGTTGTGATAAGTTTATGTGGGACTGGGTTTGTGGTGTATGTGGTTACCTTCTCCTCCTGACTAGTTTTGACAGTACTGAGTTGGGGGAGCTCAGCCTCCGGTTTGGATACATGGTTGCATCTCTCACATATATTTGTATTTATTGGGGGGAGTTGTGGGTTGTCTGTGTACTTGGGCCAGGTGTCACATTGCCTCTGGATTCACAGATTCTACTTGTTGTAGCTGGCCTTAGTGGATTGTATGTGTGGACATATTTTATTGCCATACTACTGATCAGTGATTACTTCCCTTTTTATGTTTGCTCTATCATCTAGTAGCTTCCTCATTCTCTTGCATGGTTCGGTAATGGCTGGAGTCCAGCATGCCAGATGCCTGTCTGTATGGCATTGTGTCTTGTTATTTGTGATTGCATACTCCAAGCATTCCTGGCTGTGTTCATGGAATGCCTGTTTAACAAGTACTGCGGTGTGTCCCATATTCTGCACTTGCACAGGGCCTTTCGTGGATTCCACATCGGTTTGGAGGGGTGCAACCTATGCTTTACACATGTTTTTCACTGTGGTATTCTGGCCAGGGACTGCGGTCAGGATGTGTATATCCAGTGTGATTATTCTATGGTCTGGTCTTACCAGTGAGGGATACACTTCTCATCTTGCCATCCAGTACACATGTTGCTGATTATCACATCCAGTATGCTTACCCCTCTTGTGGGAGTGGTACATTGTTCCTGGGCATTTTGGTTTATGGATTCTGGGAACTTTTCTCCTACTGTGTTGGTGCTAGTATAATGCTCCCAGTGTATGCCTGGGTATTTTCAATCAAGCAATATAATGTGGTTTGGGGGGCTTGACATATTCATGTATTCCAACATAGGCCAGGTGCAGTTCCTGGTATTAGGACAGTAGTCTGCAGCAGGCTATATACTGGGAGGCGGTTTTAGCCATTGGTATTTGACCATGGCTAATCCATGCTGCTTCTTGTTGTGGTACCAACATGGGGGTGTGGTTATCCTTGGCATTTATTGCTAGTCACCCTCCTTTTGTAGCTTGTTCCATGTTTTGCGGCTGTACAGCACAGTATGAGGTGTAACCTGGTAGTGTTAGGGTGCTGATATGAGCCTTGACCCAGTTTTCTATTACAGGACTGATATCTACATTCTCCATACTGTGTGCCTTTACACTGCATACATCTTGCTGTTTAGACTTCTGGCATTGGGTAGCATTACATCTAGGTTCCTATCCCTTGTGGTACCTATGAAGGTGGGTTTGCGTTTTGAGACTTACCTATTCAGGGCATGCTGTGGGTACTGACAGCCTTTGCCAGTATCCATGGGGCCTGGACTGATAGGTGCATGCCACCCCTAGCAGGTGGTGCATCATGTCATGCTCCGCATGTCTTCCCAGGCTGAAACACATTGGCTCCACTTTGACTAACTGCATTACTTCAGCCAGTTATTGCAATTGATCATCCCATCATCATTTTGTGGCTTCATGCTTGGTGAGGGTGGATGTTAGTCAGGGTCCTCAGGTGTGCATATAGTACATGGTGTTACATTACTTAACACATGGCATTCATGCTTCAGATGGTGCTGCAGGGCTGCCTCTGTCGGATGTGCATATTACACTCCCTGTACATGTTGTGAGCAGGTCATGTCATTTTAGGCATCCCTGTTATTATTTGAGTGAGTCAGAGGGGGTATCATTGCCAGGGTTCCTACTGAGCCAGTTTATGTGCTATGCGTTGCCTCTTTGCCAAGGCCAGGGCATACTGGGCACGCCTCCTTCTGCCTAGTGGGGCAGGCTCAGGTTGTTCCTCCTCCGAGTCACGCTCTGCCTGTGATGGCCTTGGCAATAGTGGGGGGCTGTTTGGCCCAGCCCTATGCTGGTCCTGCTGCAGCTGTTTTCGCAAGATCATATTATGTAGTATAGCACATACCATGACAATTTGGGTACATGTAGTTGGTGTGTACTGCAAGGCTCCACCAGATGTGTCCAGACACCGGAACCGTGACTTGAGCAGCCCAAACACACGCTCTATTACATTACGTGTTTGTGCGTGTGCCTCATTATGGCATTCCTGTTCAGGTGTGTGTGCGTTTCTGATGGGTGTCATCAGCCACGGCTCCAGTGCATAACCTGCATCCCCCACTAGGTGTCCGTGTGGGATGTCCCCATTGACAAATGTCTGGTACAGCTGCGTCAAATGCCAGATGTGGGAATCATGGTAGCTTCCAGGGCAGCCAGCGCACACATTCATTATTATGCCCTGGGCATCACACATGACCTGGCAGTTGATGGAGGGGAAGCCCTTGCAGTTAATGTAGGCCCTACCCCGCTCACCGGCTGGTGCTTTGATGCATATGTGCGTGCAGTCTATTGCACCCACTACCTCAGGGTATTCCGCTATTTGCTGGAAGAGACGCATATTGCTGGCTAATACCTCATGGGCATTGGGGAAATATACATGATCACCGACATGTGCTGACATGGCAACCAGGAACTGGTGCAGTACCCTGGAGGCTGATGCCTGTGATATCCCCATCATATCACCAGTTGGTCTTTGGAAGGTACCTGTTGCTAGTATTCTTAGGCCAACACATACCTTGGTTTCCACTGGGATGGGTTCCCCTCTGTTGGTTCTGTGTGTGAGGCGTGGCCTGTACAGCTCAACTATTTGCTGCAGGAGCTCTCTGTCCACTCTATAGCGCTCTACTATCTCCAGCTCATGTAACCCGTGGTAGGTGACCCTGGGCCTGTACACTCTTCTCTGTCTTCTCACTGTGGGTTGTCTGGCACCATCTGCATTGTCACCACCCTCAGCAAGTCGCCTATGTCTCATTATGACAGCTATGGCAGCCCCTAACATTTCTGCTCTGAGTGAAGCTTTTTCAGTTTTCACTTCTAATAGCTTACTCCTGTCTTGCAGTGTCTCTTGAGAGAAACATCCTGCACTGCTGTTTGCAGAGTTTTAAGTGCTGGGCTGGGCTACTATTCTGCCTGTGTAATTGCCTGCTTCTAATTGCTTTCACCTGCTAGCTCCAGCAGTATTCCCTGCTAGCTTCCTACTAATTCTGTTGCTTCCTTTTTCCTTTCTGTTTCCTCAGGGGGGAGCAGCGTGCATACCAGCAGAAACACGCTCACAGTGGCTTACACGGTTCAGGATCTGCCTATTCGGGTTAAAACGCGCACACCAGCGCAAACAGTGTTACAGGTCTGCCAACATGCTCCTACATGCTATTTCTGCCCTACACACGCGCACACAAGCACAAACAGTGTTAAACATCTACCAACACGCTCCCACATGCTCAGTCTGCCTTACAAGCGTGCACACTGCCCTACTCGTGCTTCATGGCGCGTACACGTGCGCATGCACGCCCAGCAAGAAACTTTGGTGTAAGTAACAGTGTACACCTTCCATTTCTTGACTTTCCCATGCTTATCTTGTGGCACTCCTCTTTCCCTGATCTGTGTCTCATCTGTCATGTTACACTGACCTCCAATGAACTGCATTTCTTTCTACCATTCCCCCCTGTGATGTGACCTATCTCCTACTCTATTCCTCCCCCTTATGTATCTCTTACACTACTCAGGCTGTGCTCATTTGCTATGAGACTGTGGGATTCAGTATCCTAACCCTCATTTACATGAGATTGCCTACTAATGCTTAGTTACATGTCTTAGACTCAGCTTCCCCCCTTAGCAACCACTACACGGTGACCATGTTGTTTTTGGTCTGCTGGTCCCTGCATTGTCATTCCATGTATTGCATGAAACCCACATTTGTGGGTTTATAACCTTCATTTTTATGTTTTATACAGCGCACATATTTGGCCATTGGCATGCTGCCTGACACATATGCACCCTTTATTTGGAGCTGGCATGGCTCCGTTGTGATTTTTGCAGAAACGTACTCAGTTGTCAACCGAGTACATTTCTGCAGCTAAAACGTCTCTTACACGGGCTGGTTTCTGCTTCATGGATCGCTAATATACCTCATTTGCATACCTTTCAGCTGCAAGTGAGGTATTTAGCATTTCCACGCCCAGTCCGTGTAAGAGACGTTTTAGCTGGTCTCTTACATGGAGTTTAGGGCTGTTCCTGGATTGCGAGGCTTGCATGGAGTGTTACACGTCTCTTACACTCCGTGCAAGCCTTCATGAATCCTGCCCCTAGTGTTTTCTGTGATGTCAGAACTGTACTACTGAATTATTGTAAGTATTTCTGGGTGATCTCTGAACTCTTGACAAGCACTGACTGTGTAGTAGAAAGTATTGTCTTGTGGTTTTAATTATTTATTATTAAATATTTTAAAACCTTTTAATGTGGCTGGTTTGTGTAGGGATAAATTAAGTTCTATAGTACATTGCATATTTATAGTGATTACTGTACCAAGTCACTAATAAGCCTGGACTGTTTAGTCACATCTACCAATTGGATAATAATATTGCACAGTAATAATTGGACACCCTTTTAAGGGCCTTTGAGTAGCTGATTAGCTGGGTAGTGGCAGCAATTACTACCCTATAGTCTGAGTAAAAGGGGCACAGCTGGAGAACCTGTGCCAGCCTTCCCCAGAAGTCCCTGTATGGTTGTATAAACTCTTATCTCACAGTGTGTGTGTGTCAGCTACTTGGGCAGGGACACGAAGCACTGGTTGGGATATAGAGGGTGCTGGAGATTTTAGCTTGCCCAGCTGGCTGAGATCTAGATGCTATAGCTGTGCCAGTGGGGAGACTTATTGGGGACCTGGAGAGCAAGGGAGCGACCAGCCCCAGACTAACTGTGATCTCTGTGTGCTCTTAAGGGAAATTGCACTTTACTGTGTGCATTTATCCTTTCCTCATATATGAGACACCCCCTCTGGTGTTAGTGGTGAGGACTGAGGCTTCTTGATTGCTGGGCCAGGGCACGGGCATCACATTTGTGAAGACTGTGGTTGGGATATCCTCACATTTGTGTTTGACACTAGTGGGATATCCACATCTCATATTAATTAGTTGGCAAATACTAACTGGAGTGTAGTGGTGTGGGTAGAGTGAATCCTGTAGCTCATGTACAGTGAGCTTTGAAGGTGTTTTTTTACTCTAAATCAGCCACACAGTGAATACGCAGAGTTCAGATCACAATTGTTTTACTTCTTTTGTTAGCTTAGTTAGTCAGGGTGAGCAGCCAGCATGTCAGCAGAGGAGTATGGAAAGGTGACAAGGAGCCAGCTGGCGGAGATGTGCCAGGCTAGGGGACTGGTGCATGGAAACCTGACGGCAGACCTGACTGCAGCCTTGGTTACAGCTACATCAGAAAACAGCAACCAGGAGGACAATCACACTGGCAGTGGAGATATAATTCCCAAGGAGAATGGACAGCCCAACCTTTCTGCAGTGGACTTAAAAATCCAGTCGGAGCTTAAGAGACTTGAGTTGGAGGCCAGGCGTGTGGAATTAGAAGCAGCTGAGAGACTGAGGCATCTACAGGCTGAGGAGAACAAAAAACTGCTACGTCTGGAGGCTGAGGAACAAGAGAGGCAGAAGCAGCATGAGAAGGAGATGCTGACTTTGCCAGAGTTATGGAGGTAATGGTGAAGGGAGTAACTGGACCCCCAGAAGCAGAATAGGTCAGTAAATTTCTTCCGCAATTAAAACAGGGGGGATAATTTTGATAGTTTCATTCATATGTTTGAGAGGGTATGCAAACAGTGTGGTGTTGACCAAAGGCTCTGGCTACGGTTTCTGACCCCTTTACTCCATGGTAAAGCTGTAACTGTTCTGACCAAAATGTCTGACGTTGCATGTTTTGATTATACTGCTGAAAAAATAGTCTTTTAGAACTGTGTAAGCTAACACCTGAAAAGTATAGGAAAAAGTTTTGTGAGCATAGATGCAAGGCAGATGAAAGTGTGTGAATATGTTGTTGAATTGAGAACTTATTCCAATAGGTGGGTGAGTGGCTGTCAGATCACCACTTCTGAAGGGCTAGCAGACCTTTTGTTGAGGGAACAAGCCCTTAGCACTTTGCCTGAGGACATGAGGATCAGGTTAGCTGATATACAATGTGCTACTTCAGATGAGTTGTGGAAGAACGGAGACCTATACCTGGCAAGCAGGGTAGCTCTGCACAGGAAGGGGACCCCCAGTACTGCTCATGGGCCTAAAGGAACCCATGGTGGGCAGCACAGACTGCCCCAACAGAATCTGCCAGTAGCAGGGGAAGCCATTAGTCCAGGTATACATCCAGGAGCTAGGGTTAAATGTTCTGAATGCAACCAGTGGGGCCATGTGGCATACAGGTATCCATGGAGGCAAGGTGGGGAACCAAAGGTGAGGGGAGCCAGTAAGTGGGCAAGACAAAATGCCAAAAGTAGATTGTCTTGTGACAACAAGGATACCAAAAGTACAGTTTTGTACCTACCATAAATGTAGATGTTCGAAGATCCACATTGCTGCAGTCCTTACTTATGGGTAGTCCGCTGTCCTCGGTCGGCCCGAATACCAAAGTATTAGGCTGACGTCGGTCATGGGCGCCTAGATCTGACAGAGCGTCAGGGTATAAAGGCGCATGATCGACGTCATATCCTCAGTCTTTTCTTGCCCCAGATGTCAGAAGGCCAAACCAGAAAGGCCACAGCCAAAAACAGAATACCTCCCAAAAACATGCCCAACAACAACCATCACCTAAAGCATAGCACCAAGTCAAACTACAGTGGGGAAGGAGGGAGGGTAAATTGGACTGCAGCAATGTGGATCTTCGAACATTTACATTTATGCTAGGTACAAAACTGTACTATGTTCTTCATCTCACATTGCTGCAGTCCTTACTTATGGGTAGAATCCCAAAGCAACGGGAAAGGGAGGATGGTAAAAATCATAAAGCATTAGGGGCCGCTAAAATGCCCTGTAAAATTGCAGTGGCAAATCCAGCCCTAGACTTAGAATAAAGAGGAAGGTGGTAATGTTTAGAAAAGGTATGCACTGAACTCCAAGTAGCTGCCTCCAAATTGTCTTTTGTAGCTACCCCCCTTAGAAAGGCCGTAGAAGTAGCAGTAGCCCTAGTGGAATGAGGCCTGATTCCAGCAGGAATCTCCTTACCATGATGGGAATAACAGAAAGAAATACAAAACCCAATCCATTTAGAAATAGTTTGTTTTGAAACAGGTTTACCCTGTGAACCCAAAGCAAAAGAAACAAACAATTGCTGAGACTGTCTGAACTCCTTGGTTCTGCTCAAATAAAAACGCAACTGCCTGTGAATATCCAAAGTATGCAAAAGTTTCTCCCCTTTATTTTGGGGGTTTGCATAAAAAGTAGGCAAATGAATAGTTTGATTTAAGGCCACACTAGAAACCACTTCAGGCATAAAGGAAGGATTAGTACGTAAAGATACCCTATCCTTATGAAAAATCAGGAAAGGCTCCACTGCCATGAGGGCCTGTAATTCAGAAACCCTTCTTGCAGAGGTAATGGCCAACAAAAAAGCAGTTTTCCATGACAAATACTTTAACTCGGCAGTAGCTGCAGGCTCAAAAGTTTGTAGAGTAAGTTTTTCCAACACAAAATTGAGATCCCAAGCAGGAGTAGGAGCTGTATGTGTGGGTCTTATATTCTGTGCCCCTCTAAGAAATTGCTTAAACCAAGGATGAGAGAATAAAGGAGGGTCACAATCATAGTGAGCAGAAATGGCTGCAGCATGGACCTTTATTGAGGAGAAAGACAAACCCTTGTCCAATAGCTCAGTAAGATATTGAAGAGCAACACTTAAATCAGGTTTGGAGACATCAAGGTCCTTTCGTTTGCTCCAAATAAAAAATCTCCTCCATTTATCCGCGTAAACTTTCCTGGTACTAGGCCTCCTGGCCTCCAAAATAACATTCAAAACTTGTTGTGGAAGCTGAGACCTTCCAGAGTCTAAAACAGAATATGCCCGGCTGTTAGATGCAGAAACAGCATCTTGACCTTGAGGAAGTGACTGTCCTCTTGTGACAAAAGGTGCGGAATCAAAGGCAGAGGCCATGGAGGTTCTCGTACTAAACTCCTCAGTAGTGGGTACTAGTGTTGTCGAGGCCAATCCGGTGCTATCAAAATCATGGTTGGCTTGTCTTGTCTGGCCTTCAAAAGTACCTTGGGAAGAAGAGGCAGAGGTGGAAAGGCATATACATGCAGATTGTTCCAACTGAATGATAGAGCGTCCACCTTCCAAGCTGTGTGATGAAACATTTTTGTGCAAAACTTTGGCAACTGGTAATTTAGTGGAGAAGCGAACAGATCTATGTCTGGAGTTCCCCATAACACTGTCAACTGTTGAAATACATGAGGATCCAATTTCCACTCGTGAGGATCCACTATTTGTCTGCTCAATACATCTGCTAAGGAGTTCTGTGCTCCTGGTAGAAACCTTGCCTGAAGATTGAGGTTGTTGATGTACCACATGACAGTAGTGTTGTCTGTTTAAATCAACACCTGCCCTGGGTGAAGTAAATCTTTGAAAGCCATCAATGCAAACTGGACTGCTAACATTTCCTTCAAGTTGATATGCAAATGTTGGAGTTTGACAGGCCACGTGTTTTGCACCCATTTTCCATTGAGGTGTGCTCCCCAAGCCTTGTCCGAGGCATCTGTCGTTAGAATCTGACTCGCCTCTGGCCGGGTCACAGAGAGTCCCTTGTTTAGGTGACATTCCTGAGCCCACCACAAAAACTCCTTCTGAATGCAAGGTATTATCTGAATGACAGTGTCTAGATCTTGGCAGTGCTGTGTCCACACATTTTTGAGATACCATTGAAGCTTCCTCATATGCAATTTGGCATTGGGAAGCACCAGAATACAAGATGCCATGAACCCCAAGGCTTGAAGGACTGTCCTTGCAGTCAGCCTGGACCGTAGAGACATTTGCTGGAGATAAAGAGAAAGGCTTCTTTGTTTGTCCGGGGTCAAAAAGGCCATCTGGGAAGCTGTATTCAGTCTCACACCCAGAAAGCACATGTCCTGATAGGGTACTAGACTGGACTTTGTTTCGTTCACAGAATACCCTAGGCATCTTAACACTGCCATCACATACTGTAGATGATGAAGAAGTTCGTCCTTTTCTTGTGCAATAATCAGGCAGTCGTCCAAATAAGGATAAATCTGTATTCCTCTTAGTCTGAAAAATGCTATCACTGGAGCCAGAACCTTTGTGAACACTCTGGGCGCAGTAGATAAGCCGAAGGGCAATGCAGAGAACTGATAATGTAAATTTCCAGCCCGAAAATGCAGGCACCTCCTGCAACTGGGCCTGATAGGAACATGAAGGTAAGCCTCTTTGAGATCCAGAGTAACCATCCAGTGATCTTTTCCCAAGAGAGGTAAAAGTTGTTGTAAAATCAGCATCTTGAACTTTGGAATGTCCAGGTTAGTGTTGAGGATAGATAAATCCAAAATTGGTCTCCACGTGTTCCCTTTCTTTGGAACTAGAAACAGGCGAGAATAAAATCCTAGGCCCACTTCTGACAGAGGAACTGGCTGTATAGCTCCTATTTGAAGTAAAGAAATTTGTCTGTGAGCCTCTATCCTTTGCCGAGGAGGGACGTCTGGCATGCCTTTGAAAGGAGGCATGGTGTGGAATTAGAACTTGTAACCTCGGTTTATAATGTCCAATACCCATGTGTCCTGGGTGACTAAATGCCAATTTTGCTTGAAAAGAGCCAACTTTCCTCCCAAAGGAGCTGCCCGGCAAGAAGAATCTGGCAGCTGAAAATGCAGGTCATTGGGCCTGTTTACGAAAGGACTGGCCCCTGCCCTCACCAGCAGATTGAGCAGGCGAACTCCATTGTCTCGGCCTGAAGGTACTCTGAGCTCTGCCCCTACCAAGCCTAGATCTACCCCTAGACTGAGAACCAGAAGTAGGGTACGTCCACCCCTTAGTAGGCCAATTTCTACTAAACTTTGGAGGTTGTACCTGCAAAAAATCTTTAACAGTCTGCATAGACTTAGCCTTGTCTTCCATTTTCTTTAAGACTGACTCCACAGGAGCACCAAACAAAACTTCAGACTGTAAAGGGGCATCCAGAATTCTAGACTTAACATGCTCCGACAAATTCTGATCCTTAAGCCAGGCGTGCCTACGAAATAACTGAACTAGTGGCAGCCACCCTAGAAGAAGCCTGTAAAGCATCAAAACCACATTGCAAAGAGTGCTTACCCACCTGTTCAGAAACATGCACTAAATCCTGCAATTCTTTACACTCTATGCCCTCTGCCAAAGCATCCACTTTAGATCTTAGCTGAGAAAGGAGGAAATTCTGATACTTCAACCTATGAAACTGGCAGTTCAAAGCTCTCATTGCTAAAGTAGAAGAGGTATACACCTTCTTACCCCATCTATCCAAAGCTCTCGCTTCCTTATACAGAGGAACCGGATTCTTAACAACAGAGGCTCTAACACCCTTAGGCCCCTGACTAATAGTTTCTGGGTCCGCCCTAGGACTCTTATACAGATATTAATGAGCCTCAGGCACCCTGTAATACCTATCCGGTCTGTGGTAAAAACAAGAACTCCCTAAGCCTCTTCCGTGAATCAGAGTAATCCTGTTCCTCCCACTTAAAATGCTCCCTCATGGAATGCAGAGTTTCTGAAAATGAAAAAACCTCTGGAGGAGAAGCAGAAGGAGTGGAATCCTCTGCATCAGAATCAGAATAAGGAGGGAAATCTTAAATGTCTTCAGCAGAAGACTCTGAATCATCTGAGGCCTGCTCCAAACTTTCCAACTCTGTCTCCATCCTGGGCCTCTTATCAGGAGGAGGAATGGAACCTCTAATTAAAGTAATCAAATCCTCTGCCATTTTAAGCATGTGCTTTTTAGGCACAGACCCTGAAGAACCAGAACTGACACCAGAGGAAGGCAAAACAGACCTTCCCTTAGAAGGAGCCTTAGAAACAGTAGCAGAAGGCCTAACCACCTTAAGCATAGAAGGGAGAATAGTAACCTGAGAGGCCCCTTCAGCCTGGCCTGCCTCCTGAGAGGCCACATCTTGTAAAATCAAAGTTTCCCCCTGGGACTCAACAGAAACTTCAGCCGGATCCACCCGTTCAGCTGTAGCTTCTAAAGGTCCAGCGTCCCAAACGGACGAATCATCCTGCCTAGGCTTTAAAGATTTGTCTTTGCGCTTCTTAGTAGAAGCAGGCGTCGGAACATCCGACGGCATATTATAAGTACACCTCTTGCCAAAGACTAACCTAGCGCAATCTAACCTCCGTTTTATAGTGCGCTTATTAAACCTAGCACAAAACCGACACCCGACTACGTCGTGCTCCGGTCCCAAACAAGGAATACAAAGCGAGTGGTAATCCCTATGCGGTATCTGTTTCCCACAAGAAATACAATTATTCACTTTCTGACATCCGGTAAGTAACTGAGGCAAGAAAAACAAAAATATTCCCCAACGGGGTACTTAGCCCAACTTGGTATCGGTCTGAAACTCCGAAAACGAAAAATTTCAGAACGCCGAACGGCACTTGCAACGCTGCTTCTGCATCGGACCATGCGGCAAAAAAGACTGAGGATATGACGTCGATCATGCGCCTTTATACCCTGACGCTCTGATGTCAGATCTAGGCGCCCATGACCGACGTCAGCCTAATACTTTGGTATTCGGGCCGACCGAGGACAGCGGACTACCCATAAGTAAGGACTGCAGCAATGTGAGATGAAGAACATCTACCACCAGATGCTACATCCTATTGTAGTGAATGGCAAAGAGGCCATTGCCAAGAGAGAGACAGCCTCCGATATAACCACTGTAAAGCCTGCAATGGTTACAGAGGAGCACTACTTGCCTGGGCAGCCTACTCCAGTCAGGGCTTTAGGAGTGATCCCATTCCAAATACCTTTGGCTAGGGTTCACCTTGACTGGGAGAGTGGAAAAGGAAGCCAGCAAGTAGGTGTGTTTGAGGATATACCTGCAGATGTCCTGATAGTGAATGATTTTGATAGTGCAGTACCCTGTGCTTGTCCAGTTACATGCATCAGGCTTGGAGACAAGCATGCGGGTCTGGTACCCTGGGGGAGATCCAGACAGACCACATACTTACAGCCAGGACTGGTGAGGTGGTTGCTTCAGGGAGGAAGCTATGCAGTAGTAGTGAGACTGAATGTGAGCCACAGCTGCTTGTGGGTACTGATGGTCCCTTGGACAGAGTAACTCCAAAGCTAGAGGTGAGTAGTAGTACCCAGGCTGACAGTAAGGTACCACTGTCAGAGGATGCCAGACTTCCCGTGGAAGGGGAGCTGGGAAGGGTTACAAGGAGAGAGTTGAGAGAGGCTTAGCTCTCAGACCCTACACTGCAAGGCCTGAGGCAGGCAGCGAGGGAGGCACCTGATTCTCAAGGAAAGGGGGAATCTGTATATTGGGACAAAGGGTTACTATACAGAGAGTGGACCCCTGAGGAAGGGCTAGAAGGTGAGAGAGTACAGCAGTTGGTAGTGCCTAGAGACTACCGTCTGGCGCTTCTAGCCAAAGCCCATGATATTCCCTTTGCAGGTCATATGGGCATAAAACGTACAAAGAGGCATATTATGCAGAACTTCTATTGTACTGGAATTTCCAGAGCTGTAACAGGCTACTGCAGGACCTGTGAGCAGTGCCAAAATGTAGGCAAGGCAGGAGACATGGTGAGAGCTCCTTTGATGCCTTTGCCTGTGACTGAGGAGCCATTTCAGAGGGTAGCTATGGATATTGTGGGTCCTCTGAGTACCCCAAGTTACACAGGGAAAAAGTATATCCTAGTAGTAGTGGATTATGCTACACAATACCCTGAGGCAGTGGCTTTGTCCTCCGCTGAGGCAGAGACGGTGGCAGATGCTTTGTTAGAGATTTTCAGCAGGGTAGGTTTCCCAAAAGAAATACTGACTGACAGAGGTGCCAATTTTATGTCAGACCTGCTGGCTTGTCTGTGGAAGTCCTGTGGGGTGAAGCACCTGAAGACCACCTCTTACCATCCCCAAACTAATGGTCTTGTTGAGAGGTTAAACTCTAAAATCAAGTCCATGCTACGGGCATTTGCAGATCAGTTTAAGAGGGAGTGGGACAAATATTTGCCCCATCTGTTGTTTGCTTACAGAGAGGTTCCCCAGGAATCCACAGGTTTTTCACTCTGAGTTGGTGTATGGGCATAGGGTGAGGGGACCTATAGATTTAACTCAATAAGAGTGGGAAGGTGAGTGTGAGTATTACAAGGAGTCTGTTGTGGCATACATCCTAAACGTCAGGACAAGGCTCAGGGAACTCATGGGCTTAGCCCAGGAGAACCTGGCAGAAGCCCAACAACAGAAAAAGGTGTGGTATGACAGGAATGCTCGAGCTAGAGAGTATGCTGTGGGGCAGCAGGTAATGGTTCTCAGTCCTGTCAGACACAACAAGCTGCAAGCAGCTTGGGAGGGTCCCCACAAGATGGTATGAAAGGTAAGTGATGTTAACTACATGGTGGAACTGCTAAGCAGACGGCAGGGGCACAAAATGTACCATGTTAACATGATGAAACCTTACCATGATAGGGAGGCCCTTGTGCTGAGCATTTGCAGTGGATTGCAGGAGGAGTCTGTGGGAGATCTGGGGACTGATCTCCTCAGTGAGGCTCGGGCTGACACCTCAGTGGAAGGGGTAACAATGTCCCAGCAGCTATCTCCTACCCAGGTTCGAGAAATCTGAGCAGTGTTGCAGGAATATGGGGACATGTTCACTGGGAAACCAGGGTGAACGAGGTGGATATAGGACCCCAAAGGCCTATTATGCAGGCCCCTTATAGGGTGCCTGAGAGAGTCAGATAGACCCTGAGGGAGGAGGTACAGGAGATGTTGGAACTACGGGTGATTCAAGAGTCCAACAGTCCCTGGGCCTCCCCAATGGTGCTGGTGCCAAAAAAGGATAGCAGCACCAAGTTCTATGTGGACAACAAGAAATTAAATAGTCACACGGAGATGGATGCTTACCCCATGCCTAGGACAGATGAGGCCCTAGAGCAGCTGTGTGGGGCTGAATATCTTACAACCATTGATCTTACAGAGGGTTACTGGCAGGTGCCCTTGACTCCCAGTGCTAGACAGAAGTCAGCCTTTGTGACTCATTTGGCTTGCTTGAGTTCACAAAGATGCCCTTTGGGATGAAGAATGCCCCAGCAACTTTCCAGAGGCTGGTAGAGCATATCCTAGCAAGAGCAGAAGGGTTTGCCCTTGCTTACTGATTGCCATCTACAGCCATTCCTGGCCAGACCACCTTCAGCATGTCAGGGAGGTGCTGGGCAGACTACAGAGGGCAGGGTTGACCACTAAGCCGAGCAAATGTCAGGTGGGTATGGTGGAGGTCTCCTACCTAGGACACAGAGTGGGGAGTGGTAAGATAAAGCCAGAACCTGCCAAAGTGGAAGCCATTCAGACATGGCCTGCTCCTGATACTAAAAAGCAGGTGAGGGCATTTGTAGGGACAGCAGGGTACTATAGAAAGTTCGTCCCCAGTTACAGTACTATAACTGCTCCCCTCACAGACCTGACAAGGAAGAACAGGCCAGATACGGTAGTGTGGACCCCAGCATGTGAGCAGGTATTCCAGAAGCTTAAAGAATGCTTTGGGAAGAACCCCTGTGTTAGCCAGTCCAGATTACAGCAAATAATTTGTTGTGCAGGTGGACACTTTGAACCATGGGGTGGAGGCTGTACTTAGATTTCTTCAGAGGGGGAAGAGTACCCAGTGGTTTACCTCACTCGTAGGCTCCAACCCAGGGAGTAATGCTATGCAGCTGCAGAAAAGGAATGTCTAGCCATAGTTAGGGGCATTGCAGAAACTTCAGCCTTATCTGTATGGAAGAAAATTCACTGTTATGACAGATCACAACCACCTAACATGGTTGAACAGAGCCAGTCAGCAAAATGCCAAGTTGTTGGGGTTGCAAGCGTACATGTCAGTGCAACACCTCAGTGGGGTTAGCAAGGCCAATGCAGATGGGCTCTCAAGACAGGAAATGGGGTGAGGTACACTCAGATAGACCGAACCCTCTCAAGCAGCGTTTCTCAAGGGTCACTTGAAAAACTAGCTTGAGTTCTCGGGGGGGGGGGGGGGGTGAAGACTGGTAGAGAAATGTGAAGGCTGCCAGCCTAGCCAGATAGAATTTTGCAGATAATTCTGTCATTTGCAAATATGAATGTAAACTACAGGCTTGTTGTCTTAAATGTAAATAAATATTGTTACATGTGGAACTAGAAATAAATGTGACAACAGTGCATTCTACTGACCAAACGAAAGCATGTGGTGACCCTTTGAAGTAGACAGTGGTGCCGAAACGTCTAAATGAAGAAATTCCTTCTACTGTTTTAACCAAGAGTTAAATTGCTAGATTTAAACATGCAAATGTATTTTATTGCTCTGTTCCTGACCAGCTGCAAGATAACGAAAGGGAGATGTTAAGAATGTAAATTCAGTTGATGTGTAGCCTGGGAACTCCAGGAAAGTAACTGGTGTTAGTGGTGAGAATTGAGGCTCATTGATTGCTGGGCCAGGGTATGGGTGTCGCAGAAACTATGCATGCTGTAGTCTGTAGTACAAAGCAATGGTACCATATTCTCAAATAACAGTAGGCATATATCTCTAAAATGTAAAAGGAAAAGTATGCATGCAATTATATGTAGGACAAAAGAACAGTACAGTATTTTAGCAGAGTTGTCGATTGTGGGTTGAATAACTGCACTTCCCAAATATACAGATACTGTTATGTTTTCATCATTATTGGAATGTAACTTCATAACGCTATACCAGTAGAACAAAGGACCTTCTGTAATCTGTAATCAGTATAACTGGAACACGCATATGTGCAACATATGCACGCATCAAGGACCGGTGGCTACAATCTGTACTATAGTGTGCCTAACAAACTGGATAGTCTCAAAAGTAATGAAGAAACTTGTTAGAGGAGTTTATAGTGTTAAAAGTAAAGGAACAGAATAGAGTAAAATAACTGCATCAGTGCTTTGAATGTCACATATGAAATTACTAATGTTCTCCATTTTTTTCCTCTGACCTCAACCCTTTTCTTGTGTTTATTATTTCAATACATTCAGAAAAGACAACGAAGACACATTGCAAGCACTTTATTCAACTAAAGTAAAAACGCATACAATAATAAACCAGTGACAAAACAATAAGCGCTTTCGTCTTGTAAATTACTCTTAAGACTTCATCAGAGTTAGTGAAACATGAAATCATTGGTGCTTGTATAGGAACAACTCACCAATAGCAAGACAAAACCATTAAAACCAGTTGGGCTTAAAAATATACCAGTCATTGTCTAAGAATATAAATGCAAATGTAAAAATGTAGATATAAAAAACATTGTTCAAAATGAACTAATTTTAGCATTTGTAATTTACAGTTTTTAACTTATACAGATACTGAAGAATTAAAGTGCAAACCAATAAAACTTACAGCCTAAAGACAACATTGATGCTGTGACCTATTGAAAGGAGACTGAGCATTAGTTTTACAGATATATAACGTTTACCACTGGTAGACTGTTCGCAAACACTGTGCTCTTCTCTAACAGACATGCTAGTGACAAAACCTAATTATTCCTGGTGCTACTGAGGCGTTAAGTCTCAGTTGCTAGGTTAATTCCTTGAACTCTAGTAATAGCTCTAAATCAACCTTAAAATGTTCTACAACATGATCAATGACAAAAAATAGAAATTTATTCAAGTTGGAATATACAGTGGTTTGCCTTCACAATGCATTTGTAACTTTACCAATCTTAATATCATACAGGTGTTCCCAAACCCTCTCTTAACTTCCTGATTGTTTTTCTCCCAAATAAAAACAGTTAATGAGGTACAGGTAGCCAGAAAAATCACATAAGACATGTTGCAACAAAAACAGTTAATGAGGTACAGGTAGTCAGATAAATCACATAAGGCATGTTGCAATTGCATTTACCAGCGCATACTATAGTTCTATCAAAGTTTGCTTCCAATACATATGGTCCTTCATATATAAACCTAAAAATCACACAGGTACCACATTTACACGTAATCCTTTTAGTGTAAACATTTTTCCAACTACCCACATCCTTTTTCACCAAATACCTGATGTTCCTACCTTTACTGTAAACCACCACAGGAGATGTTCCTAGCAAAGTCTTCAATTCTGGTGTAAAAACATCCCAAATGAACTTGACCAACTTGATGTACTGGAATACAGCTATACTGTACGGAATGGCAAAAATGGGGGTACCTAAGGATACTACATTGTTACTCCTTTGATGCAAAGATTCAGAAATTGTGTTAGGTTACCTCCAAGAGGAAACTTTCAAAATCGGTGCAAAACTACCCTCACGTTGCTGAGTCACTTCATCTTTGATTTTATTTACTAGCTCAATGGGACCTGGCAACAAACATACTAACAAACTGATGAATGTCTTTCTTAAAGGTAAGATTTTCAGAGGTAAGTCTGGACAGCCTCGCCATCTGTCCTTTAATAACGGATTTATTTTCTGCTGAATAGGGTGACAACTTTGAAAATGCAAGTATGTATTTGAAAAAGTTTCCATCCTGTATACAGTAGAAACATAAAGCACAACCTAACATTCTTTTCGAGATGGAAGTCAAGATAATTAATCCTATCCACACCCACTACATAAGTAAACTTTAATAAGTCTGCAAATGTATCCCCACTTAGTACAAATATCCACCCATTCATCAATGGACCCTTTCCGTACGATGAGAATATCATCCAAATATCTATGAGAATATCATCCAAATATCTAAAGTACCCATGCACTTTAGATAAAAACTCAAGGATAAACATGACACTCCTCCCATCTGGCCAATAGCATATTGGCGTATAATGGAGTGCAAGCTGCGCCCATTGCCAAACCAGATATTTGATGAAAAAATTCCTCTTCAAATTGAATAAAATTATTGGTGAGGACCAATTCCAAAAGGGAGGTGGTGCGAACCTCCTGAGTGGTCAACCCCAAACTGTTGGACAAAATTCAGAAAAACAATGGTGTATTATTTTGTGTTTTTTACTTTCGTCAAATGCGAGTGTGGCTCTGTTGTCTTTTGTGAACGTTTTGAAGGTTGGAGTGTTTATGTTTATTATTTTCGTGTTTTTTAGGGGGGGGGATTTATTATTTTCCTTTTTTGTGTTATGTGTATGACATTCCTACAGCCCTTCCCCAACATTACCCTCTCAAAAAAAATTGTTCCACATAGCATTCATGACACATATGACATTTCAAATTCTCTACATAACAGATAGTCTTGTGTTCACCCTCTCTCTCTCTCTCTGAGGCAGCTAAATTTGTATGTTTTATTCTGGAAGAAATGGATAGCTATATGGTTCTTTCCTATATCCTTCCTGCCCATGCCTGTCTTGTTTTAACTTTGTTGTTCCTCCTGCTTGCTCCGTATTTCACCACTTTCCTGTATCCCCCATTTCTTTTCTTTAAAGAATTATTGTGCACCAACGCACCACAATGGTAAAAGCAGTAATATAAGTGGGTATATTTAAAGTATCATACACACATATTTGAACCCATCTGCCTCCAACAATGCATTACCACTTTCTGCCACACAGTCAATTAGATAGCAGATGTAGTTAATACATTCATTAGTAAGTGACACAGTATAGGAAAGATTTCCCTTTGTACTTCCCCATGCTTGCTCCCCATACTAATATCATATCTTCTTCATAATGTTTTAAAATGTATTACTGTGTGAAACTCAGCTTTGTACAGCAGTAGTGCACGATGTTGTGCATTGCTCCGTATCGATATGCAATGCTACTAACAAAATACTTCAATGTATTACCTATAGCTAAACAATTTGCCCCAAAAGTTACTTATCACTATATTAACTGCATTACTTCCTGCAGCCAGATATTCAGGAAAGTGGAGAAATGGAGAGCAAGCAGGGGAATGCACAAAGTAAAAACAAGGCAGGAATGTGCAGGAAGGATAGAGGAAAGAACCACAGCTATCCATTTCTTCCAGAATAAAAAACATACAGATTTGGCTGAATTTGGAATGTCATTTCCAGAGAGAGGGGTGACCAGAACACAGTCAGTTGTATACAGAATTGGACAGAATCATGTCTGTCATGAAGTCACACGTGCAAAATGGAGAGCTAGGTATGAGACGATATTTGTTTGTGGGACAGGTGCCCATTTTTGGGGGGAGAAATATAGGAATGTTGGGGAAGGGCTGTAAAAATGTCTGGGGGAGGTAAGTTGGGCAGGTGAGGAAGCAATTGCAGACAGACAAGACAAACCAGACATGAGTCAGGGACAGTAAAGGACACAAGGTGGGTAAACACCAAGGATGGTGTGAGGGTGGGGTTATCACAAACCTATGGATGTCAACTTAGGTGACAGTGAGAACTGGATATTCACCCAGTGGACTGTCATCACTGTCTGCAATCTCATTGTGTTATTTAATATAATGATGGAGAGCAGTGTCTCCAGGCTGCGTAGGTGTGCACCAACAGTGAGGTGCACAATCTTACACACCATCCCTAGCAGTCCATCACAGGTGATAAACTTACCCCCTTCTGCCACTGTGCCTGTGCCACAGGCTTCTCCTCCTGGGCAGAACAACCCGAGGGGCCAGGTAGTGCAGGGTTGGCAAAAGTGATGCTACCAGGTACTTCACCAGATGTGCCTGGCAGTGGTGCTCTAGCCGGAGTGGGGCAGCCGGATCCTGTGGGACAGTCCTACCCCACTGTGCTGTGAGAAAAACAAAAAATAAAGTAAACAAAAAAAAATTAAACCCCCCCCCCAGAAAAAGAAAAACAAAATAGACAGAAAACGGTTGGGGTGAGAGGAAAAAGGAAGAACATTAGTAACTTCATATATGATATACAAAGCATTGATACAACTATTTTACTCTATTCTGTTAACTTTACTTTTAACACTACAAACTCATAACAAACATATGCGTTTACTGTTCAGACTACTCAGCTTCTAACAGGTGCACAATGTACTACAGACTGCAATAAACAATCCTTGATGTGTGCATACACTGCACATGAGTGGTCCAAATATACTGATTACAGCAAGCCAGTGGTGACACTGCTTTACAGCTCTGATGTTACATTGCAATACTGATGAAATGCTAACATATTTAATATATTATACATATATTTAATATATATACATTTAATATATCTGGCCAAGTGTGGATTTTGAAGGCACAACCTATGATTACTTTGTAATAACGAACTGTTGTTTTGCCTCCAGAGTAATGCATGGATAATTTACTATTACAGTTAAGAAATGAATGCTCAATTTGATACAACTATACAAGTAACCAATAAATGCATCATATCTGTTGATGCTAAAATAACCCCACTTTTGGGATGAATACATACCACATGCACCTCGAATCCATGCCAATCTAGTGGCACGGGTTCACACATTCACTGCCTGGTCTGTGACTGCTGTGGAAAAAAAGGAACACAATGGAATACCATTAAGCATACTAATCCTGACAATATCCAGCTTTTAACTCTGACAAGTAGTCTCTGTAAATTATGCGTACACATCTGTCGGGTGCCCCAGTCCTACACTCCTTGATCCAACTGTAGTGTCTCTCTCTTCCTCATCCTGATGTTTCTGTAGTGATTCCAACATTGTTCACCAGTGCGAAGATTACCAGTAGCACTGGCCAGAACCTGGGCCAGATTATTCCATGCCTCTGACTTGCACTCCAAGCTACAATAGTCCCACTGCAACAGCCTGACCCCATGTTCACTGACTAGGAGATCAACAAACACTTTGGACTCCTGGACACCCTGGAAACCTAGTGTTTCTAATGTACACAGGTAACCTGTAAATGGTTCATCTCCAAGGCCCATACTTACAACTATCATGGGTAGCAGAACTTGTCAGAAATTTGGGATGCATAGCTAGGCTTAAAAAAGGCCCTTGTGGTCGTTAGCCTAGTAAACACCTATGAACCCCCTATCTTTGAGCACGGAATCTAAAAGATCTCCAGGAACGCCAGCCATACCTATCACAGATCAAAACCAATATAGAATGTTTTCCTGCCAATTGCAGGTATCACACTTACTGGGAGGATGTACTTTCTGGATTTGCAACATCTGAAAATGTTGCTCAGTGCTTACCATTACACAAATATGTTGCACGAGAGTGCGCACTGCCAGGAAATGTGTTTACGCAATGGCAGTACTATTAACTAAATGCATCCGGTGTATGCATGTGGCTGTCTGGGTCCTGTCAGCTACGTGGGAGGCCCATTCGTGTGGTTTCTGCACTGCAGCTCTACGCGCAAACAAAATGTGCATCACGCAAACAGTGGCCAAAAAAAAAAGTATAAAAATTGGAGTATCAGTTGAAATGTGGAAAATCAATCTATGACGTACACAGTAGAAACTGTTAGTACACATGAGATATGACTACATGGGTCTGGTTCCTGACTCTCACTGGAATGCACTGTCCCAAAACAGGAGGGGGGACTTATCCATCTATGCCCCACAAAAACCTCTGCAGTAAATACATGACGTAATTCTTCACACAACCAAGTTCAACTGAATGTACACTGATATCAAGGCATGACTTGATATTTGTAAATGTATTCTATTTAATATTTTTGGATGTGGTGCACTTACTGGTCACACAACCTGCTATGATGATTCCTTGCAAATATACAGCTGTATCCTACCTTTTTGTATTCCTTGGTCATTCATGAATTACCTGACCAGTACTTACAGACATGCAATGTGTAAGCCAGTCTGTATCATTTACCATAAATATGTGAGGGTATTCATTGGGGATGAGTATGATATGAAGTTGCCATCAAATTAATGGAAGGTTGAACCCCACCAAACAAGCACAGACTGCTGTTTTCAGGGTGAGGAGCAAAGGTGTGTTCCTGTCATGGAAAATGCAAGGGTATAATGTTCTTTCAAGGGGGTGGAGCCAGGCTGAGCTACTGTTATGGCACATACAAGGCCATGTTGCTCATTACTCTCCTTGTTTTGCATCCTGCCGGTTTGATCTTGTGAGGGTTGTGAAGCCAGAAAATGCTGTGTGTCTCATTACTTTCAGACGTCTCTGTGATGACTTCTCATTTCAAATGTATGCTGCTAAACAGAGGGCATACAGTGATCATCATTAGTTTGGGCGGTATCAATGTGTGAATCTTTGAGGCCTGAGGCCTAATACTTGCTAATGGACACATGCAATTCAAATAAGTCTTTGCTGTCACATGTGACATTAATTTCTCTACAAATCTCCCGCCTTGTATTTGCTTACCTTACCCAAGTGCTGAAATAACTGTGGTGGTGGTGGTGCTGCGGTAGCGTTGTCGCCTCACAGTAAGACGTCCTGTTCGATTCTCAGCTACAGCGTCTTCTGTGTGGAGACATGTGTGAATGAGCGTACCTTTGTTGAAGGTTGTGCTTCAGGGCCGGCAACTCGGCATGTAAAAATCTACTGCCAATCATTAGCGGACCGGAGTTCTGCTGTGGTGACCCCCAACCGGGAAAAGCCGAAAGACTCAACAACAACCAAGTGCTGAAATACAAGGACATATTATTAAACAGTACATGTTCAGGACGTTCCTTGTAAATGCAGCAGTTGACAGAGTTTTAGTTCAGGGCGGACTGTGATGCAAGCAGTACACAGCCAATACATGGGGAGGTAAAGGCTGTGGCTCTGAGTTGAGGCCAGCAAAGGTCGCAGGTCTCCTGTATTGTGTCCCTGTCCATCCTGTAGCACTCTACAATGGCCATATCATGTATGTTGTAATAAGTTAAATGTGGCCTGAAAACTCTTCTCTGTCTTGGCCTAGGCCTATTGGCAGCAACATTGCCTGCAGCCTATATCACATGCAAATGGTGTTAAGCAGCAGCAGCTCTTAACACTCTGTCCGTGTAGACATTCTGTGTTTGTACTCCACTACTTTTGAAATCCAGAGGAAAAAGTAGCATGGAGTCTAAATGGGCTGCTTTATAACTTCGTGAATAGCTCCACCAGATTGATTGATAAGCATGTGAATTGGCTGCTTATGCTATAAATGGCATGTCTGAAACACAGCCTAGACAGATGCAGTCCATTAATAATCTACTCCATTACAAAAAGAGGAATGTGTAGCTAGCCAAACTGACAGTGAGGATGCTTGCTACATGTTCAGCAAAGCAAACTATTTGCCAAGTTATCTTTACAGAGGAGTATTGATATACCAGCAGGTATGCTGTTGTTTTTTTACCTACATAATGCATTTGCTGGGATATATTCATGAATAATAAGAAGCAAAGTCTTTTACACTGTTATCTGTATACCTTAATTAGAAGTGAACTGATGGCATGGCCATATTTGTCAAACCATTTCAGAGGTACAAATGATTGACAATACTAAGCTGTGTAATACATATGTACAAATGTTTCAGGGGCAGGTCCTTTGAATGCATGTTTAGCATTGCCAATGTGTTTTACTAGCAAAATGGTTCATATGCCTGTTCTTTAGTGGGTGGGGGAAGCAAACAGAACAAGAATTTATGTACTCACCCCAACGTTCCAGGTTTGTTGTCCATAATCTCACCTTCATTCTTGCTGGTTGAGTTCGGAACAAGCATCGGTTCCGACTCGGCCTATTACTAAAACTTGAGAGCTTCCACTGGCATGAGGCTATACCCTTATCCCATCGTGCTTAGGGAAGATAACTCAGACCTTGTTTGGAAAATACTAACACATTTGAAATCATATACAAAATCCCAATGGTAATAGTTACTAGCCTATGTCTCAAGAGGTAAGAAGGGAAGCAGAGAACACAATTCACAACCAACAAAAAAATTCCTCTTGATCCTCCAGGAGCAAAGATTGGGGGAAGGAGAGTGGGACGCAAGAATGAAAGCGAGATTATGGACAACAAATATGGAATGTTATGGTGAGTACATAACTTATGAATGTTATGTTGTCCCATTTCACCTTCATTCTTGCTTGTTGGGACAGCATCCCTAGCACCTTCTTTTTTGGGTGGCTCAAGGGAATAAACTCTTCAGAACAGTGGAACCAAAGGAAGCCCTTTTCCGAGAGGCCACGTCTACTTTGTAATGAGAGACAAAGATATGAGGTTTGAACCATGTGGTTGCAGCACAGATAGAGTCCATAGGTAATCTGGCCTGAAAGGCAGCCGAAGTTGACACAGCTCTTGAGTGGCCTCTAATCTTTCCTGGCAGTTGTTTATGTTGAGAATTATATGCGTGGGTAATCCTGTCAGTAAGCCATTTTGACAAGGTAAGTTTTGATATTGGTGCACCTTTCCTGTTAGCTGAAAAGGAGACAAATAACTGGTTAGATTTTCTAAATTCCTTTGTTCTATGCAAGCAGAAGCATAACTGCCTGTTAACATCAAATTGGTGTAGCTTATATTCTCTGCCTTGTTGCCATAATTTGGAAAGAAAACAGGCAGTTCAATTGATTGATTCAAATTGGTCTTAGAACATACTATGGGAAAGAATGAAGGATTCATTCTAAGAGAGACTATCTTTGTGAAAAACTAAATAGGGAGGGCGTATGGACAGAGCTTGAAGTTCTGAAACCCTCCTAGCTGAAGTAATGGCTACCAAAAAGGCTGTTTTCCAGGTTAGAATTTTTAGTTGGTAAGTGGAAGCTGGTTTGTATGGTGGGAGAATCAAAGTAGACAGTACCAAACTGAGGTCCCAAGGAGGTGGTGGTTCCTTTATTGAAGGCCTTAGTAAAAATGTACCTTTCAGGAAAGCTTTGCACAATTTGAAACGCATTATTTTTGATCCCATGTCTCCTATGTGGTAGCTACATATGGCGGCTAATTATACTCGTGTATGGTAGCTGCTGCTGAGCCTTCATGTGGTAGTTAGATATGGCGGCTAATTATACTCGTATGGTAGCTGCTGCTGTGCCTTCATTAAAATTTTCTGCTAAAAAATCTAAAATTGTACTTACGGGGGCTGTGAAGGGGTCTATGTAATTCTTAGAAGCCCAATAAAAAAAACTTTTCCATTTGCTAGCATAAAGCTTTCTAGTTGTTGCCTTATGAAATAAAACTAGAATGTGACTCACTGCAGGGGATATGTCTGGAAGTCTGGTTAAGATTGGAAGTGGAGCAGCCAAGCTGTCAGTTCTAGTGTTTGGATAGAGGGATGGAGCATTCTTGAACTGATGAGTCAGAAGATCTGATACTGGGTCCAGATTCCACTGCTCTTCTAGGAGACAGGACCATAGGAAAGGAAACCAAATTTAATGAGGCCACTATGGCGCGATGAGTATAAACCTGCAACTCAACAATCTGGCTTTCTGTAGAACTTTGGGGATTAGTGGAAACGGGGGAAAGGCATAAAGGAGTCCGGGGGCCAAACATGAATGAGTGCATCCCTTGGTGACTCCTTCGAAGGGGGGATCAGGGCAAGGTAGCTGCTGCATTTGGTCTTCATGGACATGGCAAAAAGGTTGCAGCAAGGCTGGCCCCACTTGTGAAAAATCTGGTTCACAATTTCCTGTTTTAGGGACAACTCGTAAGGCATTAGAATTGCTCTGCTCAATTTGTCCGCTATCACGTTGGATTTCCCCAGAATATGCGGTGCAACCAGAAAATGGTGAGAAGAGACTGCCCTTTGCCATACTCCTAGCCTCTCGACACAGGGGGTAGGATGTGGTTCAACCTTATTTGTTGATATACCACACTACCGACATATTGTCTGTCTGTACTGCAACTGTACCTGGTGGAAGAGAGTTCTGGAATGCCTGTAACGCTAGCAGCACTGCTCTCATCTCTAGGACATTGAAGTACAAGTGCTACTCATGTCTCTGTCAAGTTCCTTGGATGGTCTTTCCCAGATAATGCCTCCCCACCCTATCTCGGAAGCATCCGTGGTCATTGTGGCTACTGGTTGAGGGAGAGTGAATGGCCTGCCCAGAGTTACCTGCATGGATTGAAGCCACCAGCATAAGTTTTTCTTGCAGGAGTCTGTAATGAAGATCTTGTGGGACATGGGTACCTCCTGCATAGACCACTGAGCAAAGAGTAGCCACTGTAGGACTCTCATATGTATACGTGCTATAGATACTAAGGTTATAGCAGCTGCCATGGTGCCTAAGACCTTTAGAACAAACTTTGCCTGTACTTTTTTTCTCAACAGCAAGATGGACACTTGATGGCTCAGTGTCTCTACCTTGTCGTGGAGCAGTTTAGCTATCATGCTTTCTGTGCTTAAGTCTGCTCCTATGAATGTAATATGCTGTGATGGTAACAAGGCATATTTTTCGAAATTTATGGTAATGCCCAGTTCAGAGCATAGAAGAATGGTGGTGTCTCTTGCTTTGGTTAGTAGATGCCCAGTGGTGACAGTCGGGAGCCAGTCTAAGTATGGAAACACCTGGAATCCTAGATGCCTCAGGCGAGTCGTGACTATTGCCATGCAGTTGGTAAACACTCTGGGGGCTGTAGTGAGACTAAAGGGCAGAGCTCGAAATTGATAATGACTCGCTCCCAGCGGTAAGTGTAGATGTCTCCTGGATCGCCTGTCCAGTTTTGTATGGTAGTACGCATCCTGAAGATCAATTAAGCACATTCAATTGTCTTGTCCCAGAAAAGGGAGTACAGACTGCAGTGTCACCATCTGGAACTTTGATTTTTTTTTTACGGACTTGTTCAGCCTGCTGAGATCCAAGATGGATCTCCTGTCCCATCCGTTGCATCTCTAGGGTTGCTTGATCCCTTTGACAGGGTGGAATGTATGGGACTGATCTTGTCTGTGGTGGTGGGGTGGAGAAGGATATGTTGTAACCCCTGGATATTAGTGACTGTACCCATTTGTCTTGAGTGATGTTTAGCCAGGCTTTTGGGTACAGTGATAGTCTGCTCCTGACTACCTCCACAGGTGGACAGGTGAGCCTCGTTTCAGGAGCTCTGGAAGGGTTTGCCAGAGAACGCATCTCTGTCACCCTGATGTTGCGGATCCCTCTGCTGTGAGGTCGGCATCTTCCATTATTTCCCCCTCTGCCCCTGGGGGAAGATTCACCATGTGCATCTGTCGAAGCTCTTTGGGATTTACAGAACCACATTTTCCCGGTCTTCTGGCCTTTGATATAAGGCCTGGTAGGGAGGGAAAAATGTACTCCTACATCAGAGTTTTGCATTCATTTCCGCACCTGGTCAGAGTCTAACATTTGGCCCGAACAAGGGCGACCCGTCAAAAGGGGAGTTAGCGAAGGAAGACTTGAAGGGCTCAGCAAAGTCGCAAAGCTGCATCCAGGAATACCTCCTCAAAACGATTCCTGTACCAGCTGCTCTACTCACACCATTGGCTGCATAAGAAATGAGCTGCAAAGAGGAATTGACTACCGAATGTAAGGTAGCAAGCTGGGCAGTCACATTGTCTGGAACACCTCCAGCTGCGGAAACTTGGAGGGTATCAACTAGATCCTTTAGAAGATCCCTCTGAAGTTTGGTAAAATGGGTCAAATAGTTCACCGACCAGAGTGTAAAAGCCGCCGGCGAGAACGTAAGCTTCCCATACCTGTCCATCATTCGAGATTCCTTATTTGGTGGATGGATAGATGGAGTCTCAGCCAACTACTTTTTGGTGGCTGCCGCCACCACCATACCATCTACTGGGACACCTTTGGTTAAGAAGTCTTTGTCTGATGGTGCAGTTATGAATTTGCTGGACCTCCTCGGAACAGGTTCCCCGAATTCTGGAGAGCTCCAATGCCTTTCGACTAACAATGTTGAGGAGCTGGTCGAAGGGTGGAGACACCCAAGAGGTGGAAGGTCAAGAACAAAATGCCTCCAGGTATACGGACTCATCCTCAGAAGGGGTAAGTGTCTTCCAGCCACCTCTCTGCTTCAGGATCTCTAGGATGTCTGAGAAGGAGACATCCTCAGAGGGTGACCATGGGGACAGTTCTGAATCTAAGTCCATATCTGAAGTAACAGACTCCTCAGGGGAGTCTAGGTGTTTCCTCTTACATGTTCTCTTCCGAGGCACCTTCCAGAGGGGTCTTCTGGGGAGGTTTCAGAAGAGAGTGACTCACCCAATGGGCTGTCCTTGGGCATCAGTTCTCTACACCTGGGGAGAAGGGTTGGTAAAGAGAGGCAGACAATGGCACTTTTGGGTGAAGAGTGCTTGGATCTGAGAGTGGAGCTGTCAGGGGTGACAGCACACTTATCACCTTGAAGGCACCATGACTCAGGCCCGAGGGAGCCTCTGGCTCCGAAGAGCCAGGAGACTCCTCCTGTACCAAGGAGGTGGGCTCAAAGGCCAATGTAGGCACGAGCTCACCCATGCTGATGCCCAGAGGTGCAGATTTGGATCCAAAAAAGGTCCAATCTGACTCTCTTCCCTGGACCCGATGGTGGAGCATCAGCTTCTGGACACTTCGACAGAAGATGGAATCGAACAAGTCGGAGTGGAAGTTGGGACAACCTGGGGTAGGTCTCGGACCCAAAGGTTCCACCACAAAGACATCCAAGCACTCCGGCTCCGAAACTACTCAGGTCAGAGGAGGAATAGGAGAAGGGGTAGTGGCAGTTATCGGTTCCAACTCCTTCAGGGCTGGAACCGAAAGGATCTTGGCCAAAGCCCGAAGCAACCTCCTGACCACCTGCTCCACAATGTCATCCGACAGACTCCAGGAGGATCGAGAGGACGGGGTCGAGGATGACACTTAAAGCCACCAACTGCAAAATAGTTGACTGTGGGGTTGAGGATGACAAAGTCACCAACTGCAAAATAGGTGACTGTGGAAATGGAGACTAGCTCCAAGGTTGGGGACCAGCTCAGTCTATGGCTCCTAGTCGATTCCGACGAAACTGGCGGAACAGAAGGAGTTGTCTTTTTGGGTCCGAAGTCATGTCTTTCGCTAGCTTCTTTACCTGCTCAGAAGCAGGAGCTGAAGAAGATTCTCTTTTGATTGACTCATCCGACTTTGGGGATTGAGAAGATGTGGAGGAGGTCTGTTTCCCTTCCAGTGCCTCAGAAAAAGGAACTTTAAGCAATCCCCTGTGTATAAGCTTGTTTTGCATTTCTGCAGGATCCTGAAACTAAACCCACGACAAATGGAGCAAGAGTCTTGAGGGTGTACTGCACCCAAACAGTAGACACAAAGTACAGTTGTACCATAAATGTAGATGTTCAAGTGTATTTACTGTTGCAGTCATCACTTGTGGGTTATCTCTGCTGGGTAACCCTTGGTTGGCCCTAATACCAGAGTCAAGCTTTTCCCCTGAGCCAGCTGCTGTCGCCTCTGGACTGACGTCAGGTTGTCAGTGGTATAAAGGAGAGCAGCCGGTGCCATTATATTAGTTTTTCTTGCCCTAACTGTAGGAGTCCCTTGAAGGAAATGTTTTGGAGAGCCCAAGGACACAAGAATGACAGTTAATCTCCAAAAAGGACAAGATTAAGGGGGAAGGCGGGAGGGTAAATAAGACTGCAACAGTGAATACACTGGAACATCTACATTTATGGTAAGTACATACAACTGTATTATGTTCTTCATGTTTCACTGTTGCAGTCATCACTTGTGGGAGGATTCTCAAAGCTGAGGATGGAAGTATGAAATTCCTAGGATTGAGCTAGCATGTCTTGCAGGACTGCTGAGACAAAGCCTGCCTGAGCCCTGGAGAACAGGGGCAGGTGGTAGTGTTTGGTGAAGGTGTGGACCGAGGTCCAAGTGGCATCTTTCAGGATGTCCCTGGTGGGTACTCCTCTAAGGAAGGCAGTGGAAGTAGAGGCTGCCCTAGTGAAATGAGTTCTGACAGATTTAGGAGGAGCTTTCCCATGAAAGGTGTAGCAGAATTGTATGCAGTGAGATATCCATTTTGAAATGGTCTGCTTGGAGATAGGCTTCCTTTCTTTCCCTGGGGTGAAGCCAACCAACAGTTGATCCATAGGCTAACCCTGATGAAAGTGATGAGGTCCTCCGCTATTTTCAGTAACTGTGTCTGAGGCGGTGGTGCAGGAGTAAGACGGCAACTAGAGACAGTTTTCTTTGGGGTGGTCTTGCTTTTAGACCTTGGTAAATCCATTTGTTGTTGGGATGCGGTAGACGGAGGCGAAGATGTCTGTTTTTGCCTGGAATCGGTTGTGCAAAGAACCTCCTCGGATGCCGGTGCCTGCTTAGCGCTCCGGACCCAACTGATGCGGATACAACAGACGGCCATACCAGACTCTAAAAGGGTCTCTGCAGAGGCCACCGAAGGAAACGAGTTGGGCATCAGGGGCTGTGAATGGGCCTCACTGAATTCCTGAGAATTGATGACTTGCTTCTGGGATGGGTCATCTGAAGGCTTAAGGTGGTGTGCTCTGTCCCTTTCTTTATCTTTTCATTTTTTGGGAATATCTACAGGGTCACTATTTACACGAATGTTCAGAATTTTGAACGTTGCATTATTGACAGCTTAATGTCGAAAAGGCCAAATCCCTAAGACACAGAACAGCGAATTTTTTTCCTAGGGGGAAAAAAAAATCATTGGGCCGTTTTCGAGACTTTGCCGTTTACTTAACTGTGGTGCGATCACGGAGTTGGTATATCGAAGTAGGGTGAGGGTGTGGGGGCAAAGCCCTTCACTTTAGTTTGTGTTTTTTTTTTGTTTTTTTTTTTTTTTAATCGACCAGCAATTTTTTCCCCTAGGAAAAAAAAATTGCTGTTCCGTGTGTCTAGAATTTGGCCTTTTTGACATTAAGCTGTTGATAAAGGCTAGTTCGAAATTCTTAACATTCGGTTATATAATAGGGAAGCTATCCACACACTGCTGACTGACGAATGCCATTTTGTAATGCAAGTAACTACTTTGGAAATGCCTGGCTACAAACTCAGCTCAACGGCAAATAGTTCTAGAATTAAAAAGTGTGCAGAACCAGCAACGGGGGACATCATGGTCTGGGCCTAGACAAGTAACGCACAAAGTATGGAAGTCTCAGTGTGGTATTTGTTTGCTACAGCGGAGGCAATTATTGACTTTTTCGGACATCGGTTAGTGCAGGAAAAAGGTCCCCAATGGGGTACTTAGCTTTAGTCGTTTTCTGATTCAACTTCTACTCTGGCAACAACCGACCGGCACACATGCAAACTGCTTTTGCTTTGGGCTCCAAGGCAAGAAAGATTGATGTAATGGCGCCGGCTGCTCTTCTTTATACCACTGACGTCAGTCCAGAGGCAATAGCAGCCAGTGCAGGGGATAAGCTTCACTCTGGTATTCAGAACGATCGAGGGCCACCCAGCAGGGATAACCCACAAGTGATGACTGCAACAGTAAGCCACGCAGAACATCTAGTGTGCCCCTCGGTTAAAGACATTTTCTGTGAACAGGAATCACACTTTTTGAAGCCTGACTGCTTCACTTCCCTTCCTTCCTTGGACATAAGATAAGTAGCAATAACAACAAACACTGTCCAGGAAACTAGATTAATAAGAATGACAAGGTTACTATGAAAAAACTATCAAAACTATCTAAACCAGTACACCAGTAAAGAGTAAATATATATCATCTACTTCACTTTTTTTTTTGAAAAGTCGCACAGGAAGAGAAGAAGGGGGGGCTAGAGGAGAGGTCTCCAACTAAAACGACAACTGCCTCTAGCCAGAGGAGATGTCTCTAACTTAAATGATGAAACCTCTTTAGGAAGGGGAAGTAAGCAGAAAGGGAGCCCTCTAATTTAAACGGGCAAGAAAAGAAAAGGTGAACCCTCTAACTTAAATGGGTTTGTCAAAGATAAAAGAAAGCTTTCAGTGAAAACAGGATAGGGAAGAACCTGTAAGCCTAACGTAAGTGACGGCCAGCCACAAACAAACACAACAAGCAAAAAACTAGCAATTCACCACAAGTTGATACCTAAAACACTATAACTAACTACAAGAACAATATTTATCCAAAAATTATTATTGAAAACTGAATGAGAAGCACCTGATCTAGTTTAGCGTCAAACGAGATCTGGGTTATCTTCCCTAAGCATGATGGGACAGGGTATAGCCTCGAGCCAGTGGAAGCTCTTGAGCTTTAGTAATAGACAGAGTCGGAACCAATGCCCGGTTTCGAACCCAACCAGCAAGAATGAAGGCGAGATGGGACAACATAACATTTTATTGTTATGTCACAAATTAGAATGAACTGTTCTTTTGGGGGGGGGGGGGTGGCACAGCTGATTTACTGTTACAGAACATACAAGGATATGTTGCCCTTGGTAATCTTTTTGTTTTGCATCCTGCCTGTTGTTAGTATTTCTCATATGTCATATGTGTTATGTTTTTCCAGTGGGTACTACTGACTGCCTACCTTAACTGTTTTATCTGGTAACAGCTACTTTGTAGTTATGTGATACAGGACAACTCACAACAGAGTAGCCCACAATATGTCCTTGATGTGGGTGCAACTCCTCAGTCTCACAAACAGCTTCCAGGTAGGCTTGGTTATATGACTAGTTCAATACTGCTGTATAGTAAAACAACTGAAAAAAGAAGTTATGTACCTACCATAACGTTCCATGTTAGTTGTCCTTCATCTCGCTTTCCTTCTTGCTGGATGGGTTTGGAGCCGATCCTAGACTCCGACTCGGCCACTTTTTATAGCTCGAGAGCTATTTTACTGGCTCGAGGCTACCCCTTATCCCAGAATGCCCAGCATCAGCTACCCAGATCTCATTTGAGATAGCTTACACTAGACATAATCATAGAAGATAATCCATTATTATTACACCTGGACACAGTAAATTGTCATGGTTTGCTTGGGAAGCAACTACGAACAAAACAAGTTAGCCAGTGAAACCATTGAAAAACTCCTCTCAATCCTCGAGGAAGGGGGAAGGAGGGAGGGACGCAAGAAGGAAGGCGAGATGACTGACAACTAACATGGACCGTTAGTTGTCCAATCTCGCCTTCGTTCTTGCTGGATGGGACAGTGTCCTTAGCACCTCAATCCTGGGTGGCTCAACGGAACAGAATCTTCAGAACCGTGGAACCAAAGGAAGTTCTGCCTCAGGAGATCACATCTACTTTGTAATGAGAAATAAATGTATGAGGATCTGCCCAAGTAGCTGCTGCACAAATTGAATTTATGGGCAATCTAGATTGAAAAGCTACCGAAGTAGCTACTGACCTGGTTGAATGACCTTTGGGTCTTGCTGGAAGATATTTTTGTCGCAAATGGCAAGTATAGGCAATGGTGTCTGATAACCATTTTGACAAAGTTACTTTAGAAACTGGAAGGCCTTGTTTGTTGTTAGCAAATGAAAGGAACAACTGATCAGATTTTCTCAGTTCTTTAGTTCTATGGATAGAAACGTAGTTGTCTATGCACATCCAATTGGTGTAATCTGTATTGTCTTGTTGGAATGATTAGGGAAAAAGACAGGAAGTTCAATGGATTGATTCAAATTGTGTTCTGAAGAAACTTTAGGTAGAAAAGATGGGTTGGTTCTCAGAGAAACTCTGTCTTTGTGAAAAAACAGGCATGAAGAGCCAACACATCGGGCATGGAGTTCTGAAACGCGTCTGGCAGAAGTAATAGCAACTAGGAAGAGAGTTTTCCAAGAGAGAAATTTCAAAGAACATGATGATGCTGGTTCAAAGGGTGGCAGTATCAAGGAGGCCAGAACCAAATTGAGATCCCAAGGTGGAAGGGGCTCTCTGTACTGGGGGGGGGGGGGTCTAAGTAGAGATGTACCTCTCATGTAGGCCTTACAGAGTTTGTGAGATATGCTCGAGTTAAAAACTCCAATTTGAAATGGCAGCTAGTTGTACTCTGATGGTAGCAGCAGCTGCACCAGATTAAAACAGTTCTGCTAAGAAATCCAAAATTTTGTGTACAGGAGCTGTAAAAGGATCTAAATTCCTGGATTCTGCCCAGTAAGAGAATCTTTTCCATTTGCTAACATAAACTTTCCTTGTAGTTGTCTTATGGGAGGAAACAATAATATCACGCACTACTAGGGAAATATTGGGGAGCCTGGCTAAGACTGGAAATGGAGTAACCAAGCTGTGAGCTTGAGAGATTGGAGGGATTGGTGTAACCCACCTGATTGATGAATCAAAAGCTCCGGCACTGGATCTAGAACCCAAGGCTGGGCTAGAAGGTGGGGGTGAAGGAACGGAAACTAAATCTGTCGAGACCAATAGGAGGCAATGAGGATTATCTTGCAACCCAACGATTTTGCTTTCTGAATGACGTTTGGAATTGGGGGAGGGGGGGAAATGCATAAAGGAGTCCCTGAGGCCAATCGTGGACTAGAGCATCCCTGGGTGTCTGACCTGGAGGAGGAACAAGGAAGAAGTAACTGCTGCATTTGTTGTTTAGGAGAGAGGCAAAGAGATCGCAGCAAGGCTGTTACCTTTACTTTTAACACTACAAACTCCTAACAAACATATGCGTTTACTGTTCAGACTACTCAGCTTCTAACAGGTGCACAATGTACTACAGACTGCAATAAACAATCCTTGATGTGTGCATACACTGCACGTGTGTGGTCCAAATATACCGATTACAGCTTACAGCATGCCAGTGGTGACACTGCTTTACAGCTCTGATGTTACATTGCAATACTGATGAAATGTTAACATATTTAATATATTATACATATATTTAATATATCTGGCAAGTGTGGATTTTGAAGGCACGACCTATGATTACTTTGTAATAACGAACTGTTGTTTTGCCTCCAGAGTAATGCATGGATACTTCTCTATTACAGTTAAGAAATGAATGCTCAATTTGATACAACTATACAAGTAACAAATAAATGCATCATATCTGTTGATGCTAAAATAACCCCACTTTTGGGATGCATACATACCACATGCACCTCGCATCCATGCCAATCTAGCGGTTCACACATTCAGTGCCTGGTCTGTGACTGCTGTGGAAAAAAAGGAACACAACAGAATACCATTAAGCATACTAATCCTGACAATATCCAGCTTTTAACTCTGACAAGTAGTCTCTAAGTGATGCGTACACATCTGTGGGGTGCCCCAGTCCTACATTCCTTGATCCAACTGTAGAGTGTCTCTCTCTTCTTCATCCTGATGTTTCTGTAGTGATTCCAACATTGTTCACCAGTGCGAGGATTACCAGTAGCACTGGCCACAACCTGGGCCAGATTATTCCATGCCTCTGACTGGTACTCCAAGCCACAATAGTTCCTCTGCAACAGCCTGACCCCAGGTTGATTGATTAGGAGATCAACAAACACTTTGGACTCCTGGACACCCTGGTAACCTAGTGTTTCTAATGTACACAGGTAACCTGTAAATGGTTCATCTCTAAGGCCCATGCTTACAACTATCACGGGTAGCAGAACATGTCAGAAATTTGGGATGCATGGCTAGGCTTAAAAAAGGCCCTTGTGGTTGTTAGCCTAGTAAACACCTATGAACCTATGAACACCCTATCTTTGAGCACGGAATCTAAAAGATCTCCAGGAACGCCAGCCATACCCATCACAGATCAAAACCAATACAGAATGATGTTTTCCTGCCAATTGCAGGTATCACACTTACTGGGAGGGTGCACTTTCTGGATTTGCAACATTTGAAAGTGTCGCTCAGTGCTTACCACTACGCAAATATGTTGCATGAGAGTGCGCACTGCCAGGAAATGTGTTTACGCAATGGGCATTACTATTAACTTGAATGCATCCGGTGTATGCATGTGGCAGTCTGGGTCCTGTCAGGTAGGTGGGAGGCCCATTTGTGCGGTTTCTGCACTGCAGCTCTACACGCAAACAAAATGTGCATCACAAACAGTGGCCAAAAAAAAAAAGTATAAAAATTGGAGTATCAGTTGAAATGTGGAAAATCAATCTATGACGTACACAGTAGAAACTGTTAGTACACATGAGATATGACTCAAATATGGGTCTGGTTCCTGACTCTCACTGGAATGAACTGTCCCAAAACAGGAGGGGTGACTTATCCATCTTTGCCCCACAAAAACCTCTGCAGTAAATACATGACATAATTCTTCACATAACCAAGTTCAACTGAATGTACACTGATATCAAGGCATGACCTGATATTTGTAAATGTATTCTATTTAATATTTTTGGATGTGGTGCACTTACTGGTCACACAACCTGCTATGATGATTTCTTGCAAATATACAGCTGTATCCTACCTTTTTGTGTTCCTTGGTCATTCATGAATTACCTGACCAGTACTTACAGACATGCAATGTGTAAGCCAGTCTGTATCATTTACCATAAATATGTGAGGATATTCATTGGGGATGAGTATGATATGAAGTTGCCATCAAATTAATGGAAGGTTGAACCCCACAAACAAGCACAGACTGCTGTTTTTGGGGTGAGGAGCAAAGGTGTGTTCCTGTCATGGAAAATGCAAGGGTATAATGTTCTTTCAAGGGGGTGGAGCCAGGCAGAGCTACTGTTATGGCACATACAAGGCCATGTTGCTCGTTACTCTCCTTGTTGTGCATCCTGCCGGTTTGATCTTGTGAGGGTTGTGAAGCCAGAAAATGCTGTGTGTCTCATTACTTTCAGACATCTCTGTGATGATTTCTCATTTCAAACGTATGCTGCTAAACTGAGGGCATACAGTGATCATCATTACTTTGGGGAGGTATCAATGTGTGAATCTTTGAGGCCTGAGGCCTACTACTTGCTAATGGACACATGCAATTCAAATAAGTCTTTGCTGTCACATGGGACATTAATTTCTCTACAAATCTCCCGCCTTGTATTTGCTTACCTTACCAAGTGCTGAAATAACTGTGGTGGTGGTGCTGCGGTAGTACTGTCGCCTCTCAGTAAGATGTCCTGTTCGATTCTCAGCTAGAGCGTCTTCTGTGTGGAGACATGCGTGAATGAGCGTACCTTCGTTGAAGGTTGCGCTTCAGGGCCGGGAACTCGGCATGTAAAAATCTACTGCCAATCATTAGCAGACCGGAGTTCCGCTGTGGCGACCCCTAACCGGGAAAAGCCGAAAGACTCAACAACAACCAAGTGCTGAAATACAAGATGTCGTCATATTATTAAACAGTACATGTTCAGGACGTACCTTGTAAATGCAGCAGTTGACAGAGTTTTAGTTCAGGGCGGACTGTGATGCAAACAGTACACAGCCATGTGATGCAAGCAGTACACAGCCAATACATGGGGAGGTAAAGGCTGTGGCTCTGAGTTGAGGCCAGCAGAGGTCGCAGGGCTCCTGTATTGTGTCCCTGTCCATCCTGTAGCACTCTACAATGGCCATGTCATGTATGTTGTGATAAGTTAAATGTGGCCTGAAACCTCTTCTCTGTCTTGGCCTAGGCCTATTGGCAGCAACAATGCCTGCAGCCTATATCACATGCAAATGGTGTTAAGCAGCAGCAGCTCTTAACACTCTGTCTCTGTAGACATTCTGTGTTTGTACTCCACTACTTTTGAAATCCAGAGGAAAAAGCATGGAGTCTAAATGGGCTGATTTATAACTTTGTGAATAGCTCCACCAGACTGATTGATAAGCATGCGAATTGGCTGCTTATGCTGTAATTGGCATGTCTGAAACACAGCCTACACAGATGCAGTCCATTAACAATCTACTCCATTACAAAAAGGTGAATGTGTAGCTAGCCAAACTGACAGTGAGGATGCTTGCTACATGCTCAGCAAAACAAACTATTTGCCAAGTTATCTTTACAGAGGAGTATTGATATACCAGCAGGTATGCTGTTGTTTTTTTACTTACATAATGCATATGCTGGGATATATTCATGAATAATAAGAAGCAAAGTCTTTTACACTGTTATCTGTATACCTTAATTAGAAGTGAACTGATGGCATGGCCATATTTGTCAAACCATTTCAGAGGTACAAATGATTGACAATACTAAGCTGTGTAATACATATGTACAAATGTTTCAGGGGCAGGTCCTTTGAATGCATGTTTAGCATTTCCAATGTGTTTTACTAGCAGAATGGTTCATATGCCTGTTCTTTAGTGGGTGGGGGAAGCAAACAGAACAAGAAGTTATATACTCACCCTAAAGTTCCAGGTTTGTTGTCCATAATCTCACCTTCATTCTTGCTGGTTCAGTTCGAACAAGCATCGGTTCCGACTCGGCCTATTACTAAAGCTCGAGAGCTTCCACTGGCTTGAGGCTATACCCATATCCCATCATGCTTAGGGAAGATAACTCAGACCTTGTTTGGAAAATACTAACACATTTGAAATCATATACAAAATCCCAATGGTAATAGTTACTAGCTTATGTCTCAAGAGGTAAGAAGGGAAGCAGAGTACACAATTCACAACCAACAAAAAAATTCCTTGCGATCCTCCAAGAGCAAAGGTTGGGGGAAGGAGAGTGGGACGCAAGAATGAAAGCGAGATTATGGACAACAAATATGGAATGTTATGGTGAGTACATAACTTCTGAATGTTATGTTGTCCCATTTCACCTTCATTCTTGCTGGTTGGGACAGCATCCCTAGCACCTTCTTTCTTGGGTGGCTCAAGGGAATAAACTCTTCAGAACAGTGGAACCAAAGGAAGCCCTTTTCCGAGAGGCCACGTCTACTTTGTAATGAGAGACAAAGGTATGAGGTTTGACCCATGTGGTTGCAGCACAGATCGAGTCCATAGGTAATCTGGCCTGAAAGGCAGCCAAAGTTGACACAGCTCTTGAGTGGCCTCTAATCTTTCCTGGCAGTTGTTTATGTTGAGAACTATATGCGTGGGTAATAGTGTCAGTAAGCCATTTTGACAGGGTAAGTTTTGATATTGGTGCACCTTTCCTGTTATCTGAGAAGGAGACGAATAACTGGTTAGATTTTCTAAATTCCTTTGTTCTATGCAAGTAGAAGAGTAACTGCCTGTAGACATCCAATTGGTGTAGCTTATATTCTGCCTTGTTGCCACAATTTGGAAAGAAAACAGGCAGTTCAATGGAATGATTCAAATTGGTCTTAGAACATACTATGGGAAAGAATGAAGGATTCATTCTAAGAGAGAGACTATCTTTGTGAAAAACTAAATAGGGAGGGCGTATGGACAGAGCTTGAAGTTCTGAAACCCTCCTAGCTGAAGTAATGGCTGCCAAAAAGGCTGTTTTCCAGGTTAGAAATTTTAGTTAGTAAGAGGAAGATGGTTTGTATGGTGGGAGAATCAGAGTAGACAGTACCAAACTGAGGTCCCAAGGAGGTGGTGGTTCCTTTATTGGAGGCCTTAGTAAAAATGTACCTTTCAGGAAAGCTTTGCACAATCTGAGAGACGTTATTTTCGATCCCATGTCTCCTATGTGGTAGTTACATATGGCGGCTAATTATACTCATATGGTAGCTGCTGCTGCTGCGCCTTCATGTGATAGTTAGATATGGCGGCTAATTATACTCATATGGTAGCTGCTGCTGCGCCTTTATTAAAATTTTCTGCTAAAAAATCTAAAATTGTACTTAAGGGGGCTGTGAAGGGGTCTATGTAATTCTTAGAAGCCCAATAAGAAAAACTTTTCCATTTGCTAGCATAAAGCTTTCTAGCTGTTGCCTTATGAAATAAAACTAGAATGTGTCTCACTGTAGGGTATATGTCTGGAAGTCTGGCTAAGATTGGAAGTGGAGCAGCCAAGCTGTCAGTTCTAGGGTTTGGATAGAGGGATGAAGCATTTCTGAATGATAAGTCAGAAGATCTGATACTGGGTCCAGAATCCACAGCTCTTCTAGGAGACAGGACCCTAGGAAAGGAAACCAAATTTAATGAGGCCAGTACGGCGAGATGAGTATAAACCTGCAACTCAACAATTTGGCTTTCTGTAGAACTTTGGGGATTAGTGGAAACGGGGGAAAGGCATAAAGGAGTCCGGGGGCCAATCATGAATGAGTGCACCCCTTGGTGACTCCGAAGCGGGGATCAGGGCAAAGTAGCTGCTGCATTTAGTCTTCATGGACATGGCAAAAAGGTTGCAGCAAGGCTGGCCCCACTTGTGAAAAATCAGGTTCACAATTTCTTGTTTTAGGGACAACTCGTAAGGCATTAGAATTGCTCTGCTCAATTTGTCCGCTATCACGATGGATTTCCCCAGAATATGCGCTGCAATCAGAAAACGGTGAGAAGAGACTGCCCTTTGCCATACTCCTAGCCTCTCGACACAGGGGGTAGGATCTGGTTCCACCTTGTTTATTGATATACCACACTACCGACATATTGTCTATCTGTATTGCAATCGTACCTGATGGAAGAGAGTTCTGGAATGCCTGCAACGCCAGCAGCACTGCTCTCATCTCTAGGACATTGAAGTACAAGTGCTACTCATGTTTCTGCCAAGTTCCTTGGATGGTCTTTCCCAGATAATGCCCCCCCCCCAACCTATCTCGGAAGCATCCGTGGTCACTGTGGCTACTGGTTGAGGGAGAGTGAACGGCCTGCCCAGAGTTACCTACATGGATTGAAGCCACCAGCATAGGTTTTTCCTTGCAGGAGTCTGTAATGAAGATCTTGTGGGACATGGGTAGCTCCTGCATAGACCACTGAGCAAAAGGTAGCCACTATAGGACTCTTATATGTAGACGTGCTAGAGATACTAAGGTTATAGCAGCTGCCATGGTACCTAAGACCTTTAGAACAAACTTTGCCTGTACTTTTTTTTCTCAACAGCAAGATGGACACTTGATGGCTCAGTGTCTCTACCTTGTCGTGGGGCAGTTTTGCTATCATGTTTTCTGTACTTAAGTCTGCTCCTATGAATGTAATATGCTGTGATGGCAACAAGGCATATTTTTCAAAATTTATGGTAATGCCCAGTTCCGAGCATAGAAGAATGGTGGTGTCTCTTGCTTTGGTTAGTAGATGCCCAGTGGTGGCAGTCGGGAGCCAGTCTAAGTATGGAAACACCTGGAATCCTAGATGCCTCAGGCGAGTTGTGACTATTGCCATGCAGTTGGTAAACACTCTGGGGGCTGTAGTGAGACTAAAGGGCAGAGCTCGAAATTGATAATGATTGGCTCCCAGCTGTAAGCGTAGATGTCTCCTGGATCGCCTGTCCATTTTTGTATGGTAGTACGCATCCTGAAGATCAATTAAGCACATTCAATTGTCTTGTCCCAGAAAAGGGAGTACAGACTGCAGTGTCACCATCCAGAACTTTGATTTTTTTTTACGGACTTGTTCAGCCTGCTGAGATCCAAGATGCATCGCCTGTCTCGTTTTCTTTGGAAATAAAAAGAACCTTGAGTAAGTTCCGGATCCAATTTGGTCTATGGGGACTTCTTTAATGACTCTTTCTTAGCATCTGTTGAATCTCTAGGGTTGTTTGATCCCTTTGACAAGGTGGAATGTATGGGACTGATCTTGTCTGTGGTGGTGGGGTGGGGGAAGGGTATGTTGTAACCCCTGGATATTATTGACTGTACCCATTTGTCTTGAGTGATGTTTAGCCAGGCTTTTGGGTACAGTGATAGTCTGCTCCTGACTACCTCCACAGGTGGACAGGTGGGCCTCCTTTCAGGAGCTATGGAAGGGTTTGCCAGAGAACGTATTTCTGTCACCCTGATTTTGCGGATCCCTCTGCTGTGAGGTTGGCATCTTCCATTACTTCCCCTTCTGCCCCTGGGGGAAGATTCACCATGTGCATCTGTTGAAGCTCTTTGGGATTTACAGAACCACATTTTCCTGGCCTTTGGGATAAGGCCTGGTAGGGAGGGAAAAATGTACTCCTACATCAGAGTTTTGCCTTCATTTCCGCACCTGGTCAGAGTCTAACTTTTGACCCGAACAAGGGCGACCCGTCAAAAGGGGCGTTAGTGAAGGAAGACTTGAAGGGCTCAGCAAAATCGCAAAGGTGCATCCAGGAATACCTCCTCAATGCGATTCCTGTACCAGCTGCTCTACTCACACCATCGGCTGCATAAGAAATGAGCTGCATAGAGGAATTGACTACTGAATTTAAGGTAGCAAGCTGGGCAGTCACCTTGTCTGGAACACCTCCAGCTGCGGAAACTTGGAGGGTATCACCTAGATCCTTTAGGAGATCCCTCTGAAATTTGGTAAAATGTGTCAAATAGTTCAGCGACCTGAGTGTAAAAGCCGCTGACGAGAACGTAAGCTTCCCATACCTGTCCATCATTCGAGATTCCTTATTCAGTGGATGGACAGATGAAGTCTCAGCTAACTACTTTTTGGTGGCTGCCGCCGCCACCACCATACCATCTACTGGGACACCTTTGGTTATAAGTCTTTGTCTGATGGTGCAGTTATGAATTTGCTGGACCTCCTCGGAACAGGTTCCCGGATTCTGTAGAGCCCCAATGCCTTTCGACTAACAATGTTGAGGAGCTGGTCGAAGGATGGAGACACCCAAGAGGTGGAGGGTCGAGAACAAAATGCCTCCAGATATACGGACTCATCCTTAGAAGGGGTAAGGGTCTTCCAGCCACCTCTCTGCTTCAGGATCTCTAGGATGTCTGAGAAGGAGACATCCTCAGAGGGTGACCATGGGGACAGTTCTGAATCTAAGTCCATATCTGAAGTGACAGACTCCTCAGGGGAGTCTAGGCATTTCCTCTTACATGTTCTCTTCCGAGGCACCTTCCGGAGGGGTCTTCTGGGGGACGTTTCAGAAGAGAGTGACTCACCCAATGGGCCTTCCTTGGGCATCAGTTCTCTACACCTGGGGAGAAGGGTTGGTAAAGAGAGGCAGACAATGGCACTTTTGGGTGAAGAGTGCTTGGATCTGAGAGTGGAGCTGTCAGGGGTGACAGCACACTCATTACCTTGAAGGCACCACGACCCAGGCCTGAGGGAGCCTCTGGCTCCAAAGAACCAGGAGACTCCTCCCGTACCAAGGAGGTAGGCTCAGAGGCCAACGTAGGCACCGAGCTCACCCGTGCTGATGTCCCGAGAGGCAGATTTGGATCCAACAAAGGTCCAATCTGACTCTCCTCCCTGGACCCAATGGGGGAGCATCAGCTTCTGGACCCTTTGACAGAAGATGGAATCGAACAAGTCGGAGCGGAAGTTGGGACTGAAAAACCTGGGGTAGGTCTCGGACCCGAAGGTTCCACCACAAAGACATCCAAGCACTCCGGCTCCGAAGCTACTCAGGTCAGAGGAGGAATTGGAGAAGGGGTAGTGGCAGTTATCAGTTCCAACTCCTTCAGGGCTGGAACCGAAAGGATCTTGGCCAGAGCCCGAAGCAACCTCCTGACCACCCGCTCCACAATGTCATCCGACAGACTCCTGGAGGATCGAGAGGACGGGGTCGAGGATGACACTTAAAGCCACCAACTGCAAAATAGGTGACTGTGGGGTTGAGGATGACACAAAGCCACCAACTGCAAAACAGGTGACTGTGGAAATGGAGACTGGCTCCAAGGTTGGGGACCAGCTCAGTCTATGGCTCCTAGTCGATTCCGACGAAACTGGTGGAACAGAGGGAGTTGTCTTTTTGGGTCCAAAGTCGTGTCTTTCGCTAGCTTCTTTACCTGCTCAGAAGCAGGAGCTGAAGATGATGCTCTTTTGATTGACTTATCCGTCTTTGGGGAGTGAGAAGATGTGGAGGAGGTCTGTTTCCCTTCCAGTGCCTCAGAAAAAGGAACTTTAAGCAATCCCCTGAGTATAAGCTTGTTTTGCATTTCTGCAGGATCCTGAAACTAAACCCACGACAAATGGAGCAAGAGTCTTGAGGGTGTACTGCACCCAAACAGTAGACACAAAGTACAGTTGTGTACACTTACCATAAATGTAGATGTTCAAGTGTATCTACTGTTGCAGTCATCACTTGTGGGTTATCCCTGCTGGGTAGCCCTCAGTTGGCCCTAATACCAGAGTCAAGCTTTTCCCCTGAGCCAGCTACTGTCGCCTCTGGACTGACATCAGGTTGTCAGTGGTATAAAGGACAGCAGCTGGCGCCATTATATTAGTTTTTCTTGCCCTAACTGTAGGAGCCCCTTGAAGGAAATGTTTTAGAGAGCCCAAGGACACAAGAATGACAGTTAATCTCCAAAAAGGATAAGATTAAGGGGGAAGGCGGGAGGGTAAATAAGACTGCAACAGTGAATACACTGGAACATCTACATTTATGTTAAGTACATACAACTGTATTATGTTCTTCATGTTTCACTGTTGCAGTCATCACTTGTGGGAGGATTCCCAAAACTGAGGATGGAAGTATGAAATTCCTAGGATTGAGCTAGCATGCCTTGCAGGACTGCAGAGACAAAGCCTGCCTGAGCCCTGGAGAACAGAGGCAGGTGGTAGTGTTTGGTGAAGGTGTGGACCGAGGTCCAAGTGGCATCTTCCAGGATGTCCCTGGTGGGTACTCCTCTAAGGAAGGCAGTGGAAATAGAGGCTGCCCTAGTGGAATGAGTTCTGATAGATTTAGGAGGAGCTTTCCCATGAAAGGTGTAGCAGAATTGTATGCAGTGAGATATCCATTTTGAAATGGTCTGCTTGGAGATAGGCTTCCCCTCTTTCCCTGGGGTGAAGCCAACCAATAGTTGATCCATCTTCCTAATGGACTTTGTTCTGTCCAGGTAGTATTTTAACTGTCTGTGCACATCCAGTGTGCGCAGAATTCTCTCCCTTTTATTCTGAGGGTTTGGAAAAAAGGTGGGGAGATGTATAGCCTGGTTTAGGGTCACACCTGATACTACCTTTGGCATGAAAGAGGGATTAATCCTGAGAGACACCCTGTCTGCATGGAAGATAATGAAGGGTTCAGTGGCCATTAGTGCTTGAAGCTCTGACACCCTTCTAGCTGAAGTAATAGCCAAGAGGAAGGCAGTCTTTCAGGAAAGATGTTTTAGGTCTGCTGATGCAGCTGGTTTGAAGGCCAGCAAAGTCAGATTTTCTAAGAAATAGTTCAGGTCCCAGGCTGGAGTGGGTGCCCTTCAAGGGGGCTTAATGTTAAGATACACCTCTGAGGAATTGCTTAATCAAAGGGTGAGAGAAGACAGGCTTTTCAGCATGAAAATGTGCTGAAATGGCTGAGGCGTGGATTTTAATGGAGGAAAAGGAGAGGCCCTTGTAAAGTAGCTCCACTAGGTAGTCCAGAATAAGTGGGAGGGACGGCTGGGAGCTGCAATGACCTTTTGATAGGCACCAGCAGTTGAATCTTTTCCATTTCTCTGAGTAAAATTTCCTGGTGCTGGGCCTTCTGGCTTCCTTAAGAATGTCTAGGACCTGCTTACTCAACTGTAGGTTATCCCTGGTCCCTGGGGGATAAGCCCTGCAGAAGGTTTGAGTGTGTGCAGATTTGGATGCAGAATCTCTCCTCTGGCTTGTGTTAGGAAGTCTGCAGTTAAAGGCAGGGGCCTGTAAGGCTCCTTGGTCAGGCTGAGCAGCACGGGGTACCAATGTTGCCTGGGGCAATCTGGTGCTATAAGAATGGCTTTTGGTCCTTCCTGCCTTATTTTGAGCAGTACCCTTGGGAGTAAGGGGGAGGGCACAAATGAAGACACTGGTCCAATGGAATGAGAGAGCATCCACTTTCCAAGCCAGGGGGTGGAACACCTTGGTGCAGAATTTGTGCAGCTGATTGTTGTGTTCTGAGGCGAAGAGGCCCACCTCTGGAGTCCCCCAGGCCTGGGTGATTTGGAGGAATGTCCCCTTTTGGAGTTTCCACTTGTGGGGGTCTAAGTAGTTTCTGCTTAGATGATCTGCTAGGGTATTGTTTATTCCTGGGATATACTGGGCTATCAGGTGTAGGCCCATGGAGGAGTCTGTCTGCTAGAGGCTCATGGCTAGTTGGCAGAGAGGATAGGAGTGTGTCCTCCCCCTGCTTGTTGATGTATCACATGACTGTGTCATTGTCTGTTTTTATGAGGAGGACTCCTAGTTTTAGGTGGTCTTGGAAGGATGTGATATAGCCTTGTTAACTGCCATCATTTCCTTTCGGTTGATGTGCCAGTGAAGGTGCCTGAGATCCCAAAAGCCTTGGGTGCACCGGGTGTCTAAATGAGTGCCCCAAGCTAGGTCTGAGGCATCTGTGGTGAAACTCTGACCTTGATGAAAGTAGGTGAAGGAAAGGCCCTTGCTCTGAGTGCATGCCTCTGCCCACCAAAGAAACTCGTTCTTTATGCATAGAATGAGGGGGACAGTGGTCTCCATAAATTGAGAGTGTTGGCACCAAAGGTTCTTTAGGTACCACTGGAGTTTCCTCGTGCAGCCTGGCCAGGGGAATTATCAGAATGCAGGATGACATGTAACCCAGTGCTTACAGAATTTTCCTTGTTGTGAGTTTTTTTCCTGAGAGCTAGCTGGGAGAAGTAATTTGTCAGACAGCATTGCTTTTCTGGTGGGAGGAAGGCTGTTTGGGAGGCTGTGTCCAGGACTGCGCCCAAGAAGGTGATCTGCTTGGAGGGGTTTAGGTTTTATTTTTCCTGTTGATCGTGAACCCTAGAGAGGTTAGGGTTGTTTGTACAAAGAGAAGGTCCTGTAGTTACTTCTCTTTGTTATCTGCCTGGATTAGGCAGTCATCCAGATAAGGGTAAATCTGGATGTTTTGCTGTCTGCAGAAGGCAACCAGTGGAGCCAGGCATTTTGTGAAGACCCTGGGAGCTGTAGATAGGCCAAAGGGTAGCACAGAGAACTGAATGTGTTGTTAACCTGCTCTGAAGCGTAGGTATTTTCTGCAAAACTCCCTTATGGGTATATGAAGGTAGGCATCTTTTAGGTCTAGGGTGGCTAGCCATGCATTTTTTTCCCAGCATGGATAAAAGTTTTTGAAGAGTTAGCATTTTGAATATTGGGACCTCTAGGAAGTGTTTAGAGTGGACAAGTTGAGGATGGGTCTCCAAGTGCCTTCTTTTCTTGGCACAAGGAACAGTCTGGAGTAAAATACTTTTCCTGCTTGCACCTATGGGCACATGCTCCACTGCCACTTGAGCATGGAGTATGTGCACTTGTTTTAATGCTTCTGCCCACTGATTTTGAGGTAGATTTTGGTAACATGTTGAAGTTGGGACTTGTTGGAAGGAAAATTTGTAACCCTAAAAATTTACTTTTAATACTCATTGGTCCTTGTTACAGACAGCCAATTTTGTTTGTAAAGGGATAGCCTTCCTCCTAACCTCTGACGGGAGGGGAAGTGGGAGTCATTGCACGTTCTTACAGTAGGGAGGGGACTTAGAACTCCCTGCTGTGGGAGTGGTGGAGGGCCACTGCTTAGTTCTTCGCTGGCCTTGGTTTTGTGGTCTAACTGGTCTGTCCCTGCAAGGCCTCCCTTGAACCTGTCTATTGGGAGCTGGGAAAGACCAGTGCTTATTGGGCAAGTTTCTGCTGAATCTGGGAGGTTGACCTTGGAGGAAGTCCTTTACTGTTTGCAAAGATTTAGCTTTATCCTCCATCTTTTTGATGACCTCCTCTGCTTTTGATCCAAACAAGCAATCTTTATCCAGGGGGGCATCAAGTATTTTTGATTTTGCACGATCAGGGAGGGGCTGTTCTTTTAGCCATGCGTGCCTCCTAATGACTGAACCTGCCAGAGTGACCCTACTTGAGGCTTCTAGGGCATCGAATCCGCAGTGCAGGGAGTGTTCAGCTACTCAAGAAGTAGAGTGCAGAAGATTTGCTAACTCTCGAAGTATTAGTGTCAGGTAAAGTTTAATTCTTTTCTTTCATAAGTTCCAAGGTGCTGTTGATATTTTAGCATATGAAATGGCAGTTAAGAGCTCTAATAGCTAAGGCTGTGGAGGTGTACACTTTCTTACCCCATCTGTGCAGAGCTCTAGAGCCTTGTGAGAGGGAACTGGGTTTTTTGATGAGCTAGCCTTGGCCCCTTTGGGCCCTAGTGTGATGACCTCTGGGTCAGCTGCAGGGTTTTTAAACAAGTGCTTATTTGAATCAGGCATCCTGTAGTACCTGTCAGGTTTTCTAGAAGCAGGGGGTAGGGCATCAGGGGTGAGGCTAGATTCACTGAAATCATCCACCACCACATCCAGAATAGGAGGGATGGCCAACGGTCTGTGCTGAGGAAGATCTAGAAACTCTCTTAGTCTTTTCTTAGACTGAGGATAATCTTGGGCTTCCCAGTGGAAATGCTCTCAGAGTGTGCAGGGTTTCCCCAAATGAAAGATCCTCGGGGGGGGGGGGGGGGGGCAGAAGGAATAGATTCCTCTGCATCGGAATCCTCAAAGCGGCGAGAGGTTGTTGTTCCTCATCTGAAACAAGGTAGTCTGAAAGATCAGAATCCGGCTCTGTGTGAACTTCAGGGGAAGTATCCACTTTCTTTTAGGAGTGATATGGCTAACCCTGATGAAAGTGATGAGGTCCTCCGCTACTTTCAGTAACCGTGTCTGAGGCGGTGGTGCAGGAGTAAGATGGCAACTAGAGACCGTTTTCTTTGGGGTGGTCTTGCTTTTAGACTTTGGTAAATCCATTTGTTGTTGGGATGCGGTAGTCGGAGGTTTTTGCCTTGAATTGGTTGTGCAAAGAACCTCCTCGGATGCCAGTGCCTGCTTAGCGGCTCTGGACCCAACTGATGCGGATACAACCGAGGGCCATACCAGACTCTGAAAGGGTCTCTGCAGAAGCCACTGAAGGAAACGAGTTGGGCATCAGGGGCTGCGAATGGGCCTCATTGAATTCCTGAGAACTGATGACTTGCTTCTGGGACGGGTCGTCTGAAGGCTTAAGTTTGTGTGCTCTGTCCCTTTCTTTATCTTTTCATTTTTTGGGAATATCTACAGGGTCACATTTTATACGAATGTTCAGAATTTTGAATGTTTTAATGTCGAAAAGGCCAAATCCCTAAGACACAGAACAGTGATTTTTTTTTTCCTAGGAAAAAAAATCATCACTGGGCCGTTTTCGAGACTTTGCCGTTTACTTAACTGTGGTGCGATCTTGGAGTTGGTATATTTAAGTAGGGTGGGGATGTGGGTGCGAAGCCCTTCATTTTAGTTTGTGTTTTTTTTTTTTTTTTTTTAATGTACCAGCGATTTTTTTCCCCTAGGAAAAAAAATGCTGTTCTGTGTGTCTAGAATTTGGCCTTTTTGACATTAAGCTGTTGATAAAGGCTAGTTCGAAATTCTGAACATTCGGTTATATAATAGGGAAGCTATCCACACACTGCTGACTGACGAATGCCATTTTGTAATGCAAGTAACTACTTCGGAAATGCCTGGCTACAAACTCAGCTCAACAGCAAATAGTTCTAGAATTAAAAAGTGTGAAGAACCAACAACGGGGGACATCGTGGTCTGGGCCTAGACAAGTAACGCACAAAGTATGGAAGCCTCAGTGTGGTATTTGTTTGCCTCAGCGGAGACAATTATTGACTTTTTCGGACATCGGTTAGTGCAAGAAAAAGGTCCTCAATGGGGTAACGTTTTCTGATTCAACTTCCACTCTGGCAACAACCGACCGGCACACATGCAAACTGCTTTGGGCTCCACGGCAAGAAAGATTGATGTAATGGCGCCGGCTGCTCTTCTTTGTATCACTGACGTCAGTCCAGAGGCGACAGCAGCAGGTGCAGGGGATAAGCTTCACTCTGGTATTCAGAATGACCGAGGATCACCCAGCAGGGATAACCCACAAGTGATGACTGCAACAGTGAACCACGCAGAACATCTAGTGTGCCCCTCGGTTAAAAACATTTTCTGTGAACAGGAATCACACTTTTTGAAGCCTGACTGCTTCACTTCCCTTCCTTCCTTGGACATAATGATAAGTAGCAATAACAACAAACACTGTCCAGGAAACTAGATTAATAAGAATAACAAGGTTACTATGAAAAAACTACCAAAACTATCTAAACCAGTACACCAATAAATAGTAAATATATATCATCTACTTCACTTTTTTTTTTGAAGTCACACAGGAAGAGAAGAAGGGGGCTAGAGGAGAGGTCTCCAACTAAAATGACAACCGCCTCTAGCCAGAGGAGACGTCTCTAACTTAAATGATGAAACCTCTTTAGGAAGGGGAAGTAAGCAGAAAGGGAGCCCTCTAATTTAAACGGGCAAAAGAAAAGAAAAGGTGAACCCTCCAACTTAAATGGGTTCGTCTAAGATAAAAGAAAGCTTTTAGTGAAAACAGGATAGGGAAGAACCTGTAGGCCTAACGAAAGCGACGGCCAGCCACAAACAAACACAACAAGCGAAAAACTAGCAATTCACCACAAGGTGATACTTAAAACACTATAACTAACTACAAGAACAATATTTATCCAAAAATTATTATTGAAAACAGAATGAGAAGCACCTGATCTAGTTTAGCAGCAAACGAGATCTGGGTTATCTTCCCTAAGCATGGTGGGACAGGGTATAGCCTCGAGCCAGTGGAAGCTCTCGAGCTTTAGTAATAGACAGAGTCGGAACCAATGCCCGGTTTCGAACCCAACCAGCAAGAATGAAGGCAAGATGGGACAACATTACATTTTATTATGTCACAAATTAGAATGAACTGTTCTTTGGGGGGGGGGGGGGGGGGCACAGCTGATTTACTGTTACAGCACATACAAGGATACGCTGCCCTTGGTAATCTTTTTGTTTTGCATCCTGCCTGTTGTTAGTATTTCTCATATGTCATACGTGTTATGTTTTTCCAGTGGGTACTACTGACTGCCTACCTTAACTGTTTTATCTGGTAACAGCTACTTTGTAGTTATGTGATACAGGACAACTCACAACAGAGTGGCCCAAAATATGTCCTTGATGTGGGTGCAGCTCCTCAGTCTCACAAACAGCTTCCAGGTAGGCTTTGTTATATGACTAGTTCAACACTGCTGTATAGTAAAACAACTGAAAAAAGAAGTTGTGTACCTACCATAACGTTCCATGTTAGTTGTTCTTCATCTCACTTTCCTTCTTGCTGGATGTGTTTGGAGCCGATCCTCGACTCTGACTTGGCCACTTTCTATAGCTCGAGAGCTCTTTACTGGCTCGAGGCTACCCCTTATCCCAGAATGCCCAGCGTCAGCTACCCAGATCTCGTTTGAGATAGCTCACACTAGACATAATCATAGAAGATAATCCATTATTATTAAACCTGGATTTACAGTAAATTGTCATGGTTTGTTTGGGAAGCAACTAAGAACAAAACAAATTAGCCAGTGAAACCATTGAAAAACTCCTCTCAATCCTTGAGGAAGGGGGAATGAGGGAGGGACGCAAGAAGGAAGGCGAGATGACGGACAACTAACATGGACTGTTATGGTAGGTACATAACTTATTTATGTTAAGTTGTCCAATCTCGCCTTCGTTCTTCCTGGATGGGACAATGTCCCTAGCACCTCAATCATGGGTGGCTCATTTGCCCCGGGAGATCACATCTACTTTGTAATGAGAAATAAATGTACGAGGATCTGCCCAAGTAGCTGCTGCACAAACTGAATTTATGGGCAATCTAGATTGAAAAGCTACCGAAGTAGCTACTGACCTGGTTGAATGACCTTTGGGTCTTACTGGAAGATATTTTTGTCACAAATGGCAAGTATAGGCAATGGTGTCTGATAACCAGTTTGAGAAATTTATTTTAGAAACTGGAAGGCTTTGTTTGTTGTTGGCAAATGAAAGGATCAACTGATCTGATTTTCTCAGCTCTTTAGTTCTATGGATAGAAACGTAGTTGTCTATGCACATCCAATTGGTGTAATCTGTATTCTGCCTTGTTGGAATGATTAGGGAAAAAGACAGTAAGTTCAATGGATTGATTCAAATTGTGTTCTGAACAAACTGTAGGTAGAAAAGATGGGTTGGTTCTCAGAGAAACTCTGTCTTTGTGAAAAACCAGGCATGGAGAGCGAACACATCGGGCATGGAGTTCTGAAACACGTCTGGCAGAAGTAATAGCAACTAAAAAGAGAGTTTTCCAAGAGAGAAATTTCAAAGAACATGATGATGCTGGTTCAAAGGGTGGCAGTATCAAGGAGGCCAGAACCAAACTGAGATCCCAAGGTGGAAGGGACTGTCTTCACTGGGGGGTCTAAGTAGAGATGTACCTCTCATGAAGGCCTTGCAGAGTTTGTGAGACATTATGCTAGAGTTAAAAACTCTGATGTGAAAATTTGAAATGGCAGCTAGTTGTACTCTGATGGTAGCAGCAGCTGCACCAGATTAAAACAGTTCTGCTAAGAAATCCAAAATTTTGTGTACAGGAGCTGTAAAAGGATCTAAATTCCTGGATTCTGTCCAGTAAGAGAATCTTTTCCATTTGCTAGCATAAACTTTCCTTGTAGTTGTCTTATGGGAGGAAACAATAATATCACGCACTACTAGGGAAATATTGGGGAGCCTGGCTAAGACTGGAAGTGGAGTAACCAAGCTGTGAGCTTGAGAGATTGGAGGGATTGGTGTAACCCACCTGATTGATGAATCAAAAGCTCTGGCACTGGATCCAGAACCCAAGGCTGGGCTAGAAGGTGGGGGTGAAGGAATGGAAACTAAATCTGTCGAGGCCAATAGGGGGCAATGAGGATCATCTTGCAACCCAACGATTTTGCTTTTTGAATGACTTTTGGAATTGGGGGAAGGGGGGAAATGCATAAAGGAGTCCCTGAGGCCAATCGTGGACTAGAGCATCCCTGGGTGTCTGACCTGGGGGAGGAACAAGGGAGAAGTAACTGCTGCATTTGTTGTTGAGGGGAGAGGCAAAGAGATCGCAGCAAGGCTGGCCCCATTTGCGGAAAGTAAGATCCACAATTTCCTGTTTTCAGAGACCACTCGTGCAGCACGAGGATAGCCCTACTGAGCCTGTCCGCTACTACTTTGGATTTCCCAGGGATATGCGTTGCTGTCAGAAAACAGGAGGAAATTGCCCATTGCCACAGTCTGACGGCCTCTCGGCACAAAGGGTAAGACCTGGTTTCGCCCTGTTTGTTGATGTACCAAACCATTGACATGTTGTCCGTCTGTACTGCAATAGTCCCAGCAGGGAGAGAGTCTTGAAGAGCTTGCAAAGCTAGGAGCACCACTCAGGACGTTGATGTGCAAGTATCTGTGAGGTTGCCACGTGCCTTGACTGTCTTCCCTACATAAATGCCCCCCCTCACCCTATCAGGGAAGCGTCCGTGGTCACTGTGACAACCAGATGGGATTCCATGAAAGGCCTGTCCTGAGTCACTAGTGGGGAGACCATCCACAAGGAAAGGTGTCTTTTGCAAGATTCTGTAATTAGTATCATGTGAGACATGGGTAATTCCTGGAAGGACCATTGTGTGAAAAGAAGCCACTGATGGATTCTCATGTGAAAGCGTGCTAAGGGAACTAGAAGAATGGCTGCTGCCATGGACCCTAGAGCTTGAAGGACATATTTGACTTGAATTCTTTTCCTCCTTAGGAGGAGTGACACCTTTTGTCAAATAATGGAAACTCTCTCTCCTGAGGCAATTTTACAATAATTTTTCTTGTGTCTAGCTATGCTCCTATTTATGTAATAGACTGACAGGGCAACAAGGCAGATTTTTCAAAGTTTATTGTGATGCTTAGTTGAACACAGGATGTGATGGTGTAATCTCGTGGCTCTATAAGTTGTTGCCTGGTGGTAGCAGTGAGGAGCCAGTCATCTAGATAAGGAAACACCTGGAATCCTAGACGTCTCAGGTGAGCCATAACTACTGCCATGCATTTGGTGAACACCCTGAGGGCTGTGTTGAGACCAAAGGGCAGAGCTCTGAATTGGTAATGACTGGCCCCTAGCTGGAAGCGTAGAAATCTTCTGGACCGTCTGTCCATTTCTATATGATAGTACGCATTCTGAAGATCTATGGAGCACATCCAATTGTCCTGACCCAGAAAGGGGAGAACGGACTGCAGTGTTACTATCCAGAACTTTTATTTTTGTACAGATTTGTTTAATAAGCTGAGATCCAGGATTGGTCTCCAGTCCCCTGTCTTTTTGGCTACTAAAAAGACTGGAGTAAGTTCTGGATCCTACCGTTGTCTGCGGGGACTTCCTGGATGGCTCTTTTTTCTAGCAGTCTTGAAACTTCTGTGACTGCCTGATCCCAAAGATTGGGTGGAACATCTGGGATGGATTTTTTTGAAACAAGAGGGGGTTGATGGAAGGGAATTTTGTAACTTCCAAATATAATGGATAGTACCCATTTGTCTTTTGTAATATTTTGCCAGAAGATTGGGTACAATGAAAGCCTTCCCCCGACTGCCTCCAGAGTTGAGCAGTCGGGCATCCCTTCAGGGATGTTGACAGGGTATGGAAATGAACGTATCTCTATCCCCCTGATTTTGTGGACCCTCTCTGCCACAAGGGTGGCGTCCACCATTGTTATCGTTTCCCCCTCTGCCCCCGAGGGAAAAATCACCACTAGTGTCAGGCAAGGGTCCCTGGGATTTTTGAAACCACATCTTTCCACCCTTCTGACCCTTTGGGTATGGTCTGGTAGGAGTGGAAAAACAGACTCCCACATCAGAGAGCGTCTTGCCTTCTTGCTGGAACCTGGTAAGCATGTCTTTCACCTGAGGCCCAAAGACAGAGGAGTCATCAAAGGGGGTAATGGTGAAGGGTGCACTGAAAGGTTCTGCAAACTTTCACAGCCACAGCCAAGAATGTCTCCTAAGAGCCACTCCTGTTCCTGCAGCTCTGCTCACTCCACTGGCTGCATATGAAATAAGCCTCATGGAGGAGATGACTACTGAATTTAAAGTCGCCAGCTGGGTAGCTACCTTGGCTGAAGCTCCCTCTGCTGTGGGATCTTGTTAAGTATCTCTAAGCTCTTTTAGAAGATCCCTCTGAAGTCTAGTAAAATGGGAAAGATAGCTCAGGGACCTAAGGAAGAAGGTCGCTGAAGAAAACATTTGCTTTCCATATCTTTTCATTGTACGAGACTCTTTATTCGGTGGATGGACAGATGAGGACGATTCAGCTAACTCTCTTTGTGGCTGCTGCTACCACCATGGCATCAGCTGGGACACCTTTAGTCAGGAATTGTTTGACTTGTGGAGCTGTGCTAAATTTATTAGGTCTCCTCAGGACAGGTTCCATGGAATCTGGAGCTGACCAAGCCTTTCGAGATACTACGGACATGAGTGGATCAAAAGGCTAAGACACCCAGGAGGTGGAAGGTCAGGAACCAAATGTGTCCAGGTATACAGACTCGTCCTCGGAGGGGGCTAGGGAAGTCCAAGCTATGCCTCTAAGAATCTCGAGGATGCCCAAAAAGGAAACCTCTTCAGAGGGGGACCTTGGGGACCCCTACGATTCATCCAGGTCTGTATCTGAGGTGACAGACTCAGGGGAGTCTTGGTGCTTCCTCTTGCACTTTTTCTTCCGAGAAGCCTGCTCAGAATGCTCTGGGGAGGTTTCGGAAGAAGAGGGTTCACCCAATGGGGTGCCGTGGGGCACAGGCTTCCCTACGCTTTGGGGCTGGAGGAGCAGAGGTTGGCACAGGCACTGAAGGGGATGGAGCCAATGGGACCGATAGTGGGGCCGTCTGTGGGGACAGCACTCTCCGCATGACCTCGAAAGCATCACTGTCTCAAGACAAAGAGGGCTCCGGCTCTAAAGAGACGGGAATCCCATTCTGCGCCGAGGATGACGGCTCCGAGGCCGATGTGGGAGCAGAGCTCAACTGAGCCGAAGCTTTGAGAGGGAAAGTGGGGTCGGACAAGGGTCCGGTGCCACTTCCCTCCTCAGAGCCTATGAGAGAGCTTCAGTGCCCAGATACCTCGATGGAAGGAAGAACCAAGGTAATTGGAGCCAACATCGGAGCTGAAGGAACCACTATCGAACGTCCATGGACTGCGCCTCCGAACTAAGCAAAGTCGGAGGAATTGATATCGAAGCGGATGGAGTCGAGGCCTGTTGAAGCGGGCTCAAAAGCAATTTTGCAAGGGCCTGTGACTTCAGCAACCTACTGACCACTCTCTCAATGTTCTGATCCGATAACTTTGAGGATCGAGAGGAGTGGGAAGATGAGCGATGACTGGTTGTGCTCTGAAGTAAGGGTGATTGTGGCACCGAGCAAATCAGCTCCAGTGAAGGAGATTTAGCTCATTTGTGGCTCCGAGACGGCTCCGAGGTAACAGTTGGAGCCTACAGAGGAGTGGTCTTGTCTGTGCTAGAGGGCACCGATACACCTGGTCTGTCAAGCTCACAGGTCGGTTCCGAACATGGAGCCGACGGCTTGATTAACTTCAAAGATTTCACTGGCTGAGATGCTTTAGCCGGAGAATCCTGTTTCAACAATACACAGAGGATTAGCTTGTTCTTCCGCTCCTGCAGGACCCTTGGACTAAAGGCATGACAAATAGAGCAAGAGTCCTGCAGGTGCACCGCCCCCAAACAGTACACGCAACTAGTGTGCCCATCTGTCAGAGACATCTTCTGATAGCATGAGTCACACTTTTTAAACACTGACGTTTTAACTTCCTTGGACATTATGAGAAAAAACGGAAGTACCACAAAAAGACACACTACAATAATGAAAAAATTATGCTGATAAAAATCTTAAAGGAGAGCCTCTAACTTAAACGGCTGTCCTTAAAGGGTTGGGGGGGAACTCTCTAACTTACACAACACAAAAACAGAACAAAGGACAAGGTAAGGAGTTTACGACTAAACAAACTTACAAACTACTATAAACAGTGAAAAAAATACTAACTTTTCAAGTAAATTATTTAACTTTAATGAGAGAAAAGTTATACTAAGCCTGAGCCAGTATTGAAGTAACCTCACAGCTAAAGCGGCAAACGAGATCTGGGTAGCTGATGCTGGGCATTCTGGGATAAGGGGTAGGCTCAAGCCAGTAAAGAGCTTTCGAGCTATAGAAAGTGGCAGAGTCGGAGCCAAGAATCGGCTCCAAACCCATCCAGCAAGAATGAAGGCGAGACTGGACAACTTAACATTAAAGGTTACTTCTGTGTCACTTGTGTTTTTTTGGGGTGGGGGGATGAATATTAGTACAGTGATAAGCTCAGTTTGTAGTTGTCAGCCAAGTACTTGTTAAAGCAAAATGTCATGCTGATTGAGGGAGGAGTACATGTAGTACTTCCTGTCTTACTGTTAAATGTGATGATTTTAGTCTTACCTCTTGTTTAACTTCTTTCAGGGCCATCAGGTATCCAGCACCATAGGCCTCCTCCAGGTGATAAGCCAAATCAAGTTATTTCAGTACTGCAGATCCATTTCTGGTAATGTAATGCATCATTTTATGCATGTTGTGTATACTGCTGCACTGTTTGTAATAGTGGAAGCACTGTTAATTGTTTAGCATATACTGCACCGCAGTAGTGCTGGTATTAATGTATACCTGTGTTTTTCCCTTTTTATCACAGGTGATCATGACAGTAGGAGTGTGAGCCCTGCACCACCTGAAGTCAACGTCTCATCAGACACTGATGATGACGGTCGCAAAACTGAGGCACAGTCGGGGGTGGGGGTGCACAGATTGACATCCAACCGCCCCCTTCTTGACACAGCCAGTAGGGTCTACGCCTACCCAGTCCACTGAGCACACGGACATAGGACAGGTGGACAATGATGACAATAAGCAGGGAAGTGTGGCTTCAGTGCCTGTTGAGTCTGTCCATAGCCAAAATGTTGGCAAGGTGCCACGCAGGAGGGTTGATAGGGGTATTTGGGGGGGGGGGGTCTGCTGTCCCTCCCCCACTTGCTGCAGGTGTTTCTTCCAGTGTCATTCAACGCATGTTTGTTTAGGGCCATCATGGAGACAAAGGCACGTTCAGAAAGGCACTCCAGACAAATGCTTAAGGTTGTGGATGTGGCACAATCTGACATGTATGACTGCCTCCACCATGTCACTGATTCCCTGGATCGGATGAATGACATGTTGGAATGAGGGGTGTCTGTCATGGAATGAGCAGTGTCTGTGATGAAATGTCTGCTGGGAGGGAAACACTGTCCTCATGGGCATATGTCAGCCACATCATCTGCTGAGAAACAATGTGGCTGTTCACGATCACGCTCCCATAGTGGCAGTACTTCCGCTGGTTCATCGGGGAATGTGCTGTCCTCACTCCGCCATGGCAAGCCATAGGGTCATGGTCCTGGGTGTTCCTGTGAAGGGAGCATGTCCAGTAGACATTGGTCATGCTCAAGTAAGAGCACTCCATCTGACCTTGGGTGTGGGGATGCCAGTGCATCTCCTGGCAGAGCCAGTTCTGTGGCTGGGGGGCGATAATGATGAGCTGCCATCTCTACCATGAATGGCTCACACCTGTCCAACATACCAGGATGAAGAGCTACATTGAGCTTGGCTGACTCACACACCACTTTCACATTAAGGACCCCTACAGACACCCACACCGCCTGCCTGTTTCAATCCACCCCCCCCCCCCCCCCCACACACACACACACACTCACCAACCTTTTTGTCAACCTAGGCCCCTGTGCAAGTGATGAAAACTGTGTTTTTTTCTTTTGGATTCAGGGAAACAAAAACTTTGCGTCTGATGCACAGGGTGCATAGGTACATTAGTACCTAGTATATCTGCATTTGTGTTGAATTGATAATATTTTCCTTGCCAAATGTTACAGTGGATAGCATCATCATGACAGTAGTTTCTAGTGCATTCTCTTGTATGGGTTGTGAAGTCAGGAACTGCAATGTGTCTCCTTACTTAAGCTTTCCTCTTTAATGTTTCCAGTACACATGTATGGTGCATATCATAAGACATGCCATCACATGCAGATCTCAGGATTGTATGCCAGCACTGTAGTCTAACTCATCAAAACAATAATACAGTATAATGCTCTCTTTTGCCGGAATCTCATCAGACACATAAAGCAGCTGGACAGACCAGAGAGCTTTCTTATCAAGATACCACATGGCCTACTAACCATGACATGATGTAGGTGAGTAGATTAACAATCATGTCACTATCATCTGTCAAATATCGCATTACACTGTAACTGTGATTCTAAGTCTATTAATTTTGGTTCAAGCACTTGGGCTTCAGGCCAGATGTCTTACATTAGGAAGGTTTGTAGTCTACACTCTGGTTGGAGGAGCCTCTGCCCTTCTGAGCAGGGAATTGGTTGAATGCTTATTTTGGCTGATGTTCTAAATCTCTTTATGGTTTAAGCACTTGGCCTCCAAAACAGTTATTTTACATTCAGTAAGTTTAAGGTGTAGACTCTTGTGATACGGGAGGATAGCCTACATCCTTCTAAGCTGGGAGTTGCTCGTTTAAGGCTTGCCAAGTCTGCTATTCTGAAAATGTATTAGTTCTGGTTTAAGCACTTGTGTTCCAGACCACTTATTTCACATTAGGAAGGTTTGTTGTCTGCACTCTTTAATGGAATATTATATTGGATAGTTGCTTTATTTAAAATGTTTGTTCTTCTGCTGTTTTTGAGATTTTCTGCACTTTGAACTTCTAGGACTTCTGCATTTTATAGCAAAGGCTCAATTCAGGCTTGATTAATCCACACTTTTTGGTATCAACGGAGCACTAAAACTAGCACTCTTACATTAAAAAGGTCCCCCTCACTACCCCTTGTGACAGAACTGTGCAGCCAAAAATCCATCTGACTTGGGGATTGGTGGAATAAGGCTCCCTGTTGGCCTTTCCCTTGTTTTACTTGTTAAAAATAGTTTAATTTCACTTGTATTATTCCAGTTTTGTGTTTTGGGGTGTTTGCTTTCAATTTATCATAGATGCTCAGAGCTTGCACTGCTGGCCTGTGAGGAACTCAGGTGTGCACTGCGAAACAGACACATTTTTGTAACCCTGTCCATAGCAGAGACACATTTTCTTAGTCTTGCACCAAAAACCTGGTCCATCTAGCCCACTCCCCACTACTTACTACAACAGCATATACCTTCCAAAATGATTTCCCACCATGTCTCCAGGCAGCCTGACAGACATGGGCATCCTAAGGCAACACTGCAATTGCCTGATGAACACAACCAGTTACTGCTAAAATAAACAAATACATGTGAGAACTGAACCAATACTATGAATTTGGAATCAATTCTCTCACATAACAAACCAGATATCAAGCATGCTGTCAGCAGACACAATTCACAGGCTACACATAAGCTCACAACACATCAACCCATACATGCAGAGGTACTCGCTAGAAACCTAACTAAACATCGGAGACCTCCAAGAAGCAAACCTACTTCACACTGTTCAGACCCAGCAGAATCCACTACACATAATAATACACACACCAGGGTCTCAGCCAGTAAGCTCCTCAGGCAAAACACCTCAAAGCCAACTGTCTTGCTCATAAGTGACTCCATAGTGAGACACAGATGTCCTCCGCGCCAAGCTGGACAAGGAGAAGGTCGCAGTCAGCTGCCTGAAAAGTGCCAGGGGAGGGTCCATCACATCACATCACGCACGCACTCAAGTCTCTCAAGTGCCATTATGACTCTTATAATCCACATTGCATTAAACTGCTAAAATAAGAAACGTGAGCAATACAGCAGAAAAAATGGCCACAGCTGATAGAAAAGTATATCGTAAAGTTGAATACAAAACCTGAAACAGGCAAAATGCTGTCCTCAATGTAGACACTGATAATCCGTTAAAAACGATAAGTGCTTTCGAATAATCTTCATCAGATTGTTAAAAAACATGGGACTTCAATTATGTTTATATGGAAATTAGCTGAGCACCAAGCCAATAGGGATCCTAGCTTTCAATCATTTATTTTATTTCACCTAATCACTTTGCATGTTCATCCATCATACTCAAGAATCACCGCAACCAATACAGATATCCTGTGGCAGACACACCTTCATGCCAGCCAATAGTGAGTCTTCCTTGCCTTCAGAGTCGGCATTCAGGGGAATAATGCTATCCAGACCAGATTGCTGGCCGGTTCGTAAATAAACAATCCATTTTACTTCCCTTAGTTCCGTGAGAATCTCAATATCACCTTTTTCTTAAATCAATGTATACATGTTCAATAATTAGCTGAACACCAAACCAATAGCGATCCTAGCTTTCGATTATTTATTTTATTTCATCCAATCACTTTGCATGTTCATCCATCATGCTCAAGAGCCACTGTAGCCAAATCAAAGATCCCCCTGCGTGTTGACCCTCCTGGTCAGGTCAGATCACAATTCAGTCTTGTTCACATTCACAATCATATCAGACACCCCATGAAGAGCAGAAAGGATGAAACACTTCTCCGAAGCAAACTACAGATTCCTAAAGGATGACAAAAAGAGTTGCAAATCCCCGTGCAACCACTGTCAACAATGACTACTATATAGAGGTGTACACAAATGGCCTGCATAAACAGCTATGCAAATGTATACAGTTGGCTGAACATGACCAGATCAGAACAAGTTCCTCATAAAAAACAAGCCAGTCTAGGGGACATCAAGCATGCATAGGTTATAAAACAAATAAAAGAATGTAATGTCCAAGAACAAGAGGGAACTGACTCAGCAGAGGAAGGGCACCCTCCACAGCTTGAAGAGGGAAATTAGCTATCATGAAAGGTCCGCTAAAGCCACGTACAAACCTAGAGATAATCAGGAAGCATTCTTTACCTATGTTAGACAACTAAAAGTGAAGGCCCAGCTTTGTAAACAACTAGTAGTAGACAGTACCACTCATACTGACCTTGAGGACATAGCCAACCTGCAACCAGATAGTTTGGAGTAAACCTCACCACCCATCCCCACAGGACATACAATGAAGCATAAATGTCACCAGTCCTCTACCCAGTAACTTCTTATGAGCCTAAGGTGATGTCTGCCTGGGCTCCAGACCACTGTCTGATCATGGCCTGGTGGGATAGTTGGATATGCAATAATGTGATATAGATGATTACATCAGAGTTGTCTGTTGAAGCTATGGTGATAACAGTGTCCTGCATGCTGGTATAAAAGTATTTCTGTAATGTCAAGTAACATCTGTCGCTCGCTCTCTCTCACATACACACGCACACACACAATTGACTACAGTGAGAAGAGAACCCCTACCTATTTAAGTACACAGACTACAGAACACAGCACTATATGCAAGCGCCATGGCACATGTCTGATTTTTACATGTCTACAGGTCAACTTATAGTGGATGACATCAGCAAGGCCATTTGGGAAAACAAGAGGTTGGGAGGGCTACATGAAATGGATGTGTAGGCTTGTGCAAGTCTCAAACTGGCAAGCCATGCCATTGGAGAAGTAACTGTGGCATACATACTTGTGCTCTTCTGTGTAGACACACACACAACCAGTTGAATGCAGTGAAAACAGAACCCCTACCTAACTGCACACATTACAGAACACAGTAATTAATGCAAGCTCCACGGCTCAAGTCTGACTTGGAGTGTGTTAGACAATACTTTACAGATGATGATATCAGCAGTGTCCATTGAGGACAAGAAAACAGGATCCCACAGGCTGCTGTAAAAGGCTCACTGTAAAGTCCAGCAACAACTCTCACACACACACACACACACACCAACCCCCCCCCCACTGGACTGTAGTGAGAATAGAACCTCTACCCAAGGACACAGACTACAGAAGACAGTACTTATCGCACTTGGCACAGCATGTCTGGTTTTGTCAGGACTGCAGGTGAACTTACAGTAGATGACATTGCCAGGCCATGTGGGAGATAAGAGGTTGGGAGGCCTGCATGAAATATGGATGTGTAAGCTTGTGTAAGCCTCAAAAATTGGCAATCCAAGCCATTGGAGAGGTAACTGTGGGTGGGTCTATATCAGCACATCAAAGTATTAAAACTTTGAATGTTCTGATATCAAACACTATTCAGTGAATGCTAAGAATAGCGAAGCTGCAGAACAGCAAATTCTTTCCTCAGGAAAGAATTTGGTTGGTCGTTTCTGTGGCTTCGCAATTCTTAGCACTGTGGTGGAAAGTTAAGGGTTGGGTTCAGGTAAGTGTGCGATTGTACGTTAGGGGTGGGTTAAATGAGTTAGGGTTAGGGCGCGGGTTAGGCGTGTGTGCGATAGTGACAGACTTTAGGGTTAGCGTTTGGGTTAAGGTAAGTGGGTAGATAGTAGTGTATGTTTAGCTTAGTGTAGCGTTAGTAGGAATTTAAGTGTATGTGTGTGGCTGCTGTTTGTTTGATGTGCTTGTGTTGTGTGTGTGTTTCGGAGCAGCAAAGTTTTTCCATGGGAATAAATTCGCTGCTCTGAATGTTTGATATTTTCAAGTTTAGATGTTTTGGGGCCAATGAAATAGTGTTCACTATTTTCATCTTTCAATAGCGTGATATAAACGCTTGTGGACTACACACTTCTGCTCTTCTGTGTAGACAAACACATCCAGTTGAGAATAGAACCCCTACCTACCAAAGGACACAGAATACAGTACTTATCGCACGCACCACATCACAAGTCTGATTTTGTTAGGACTGCAGGTGAGGTTATATATAGGACAGTAGATGACATTGACAGGCCATGTGGGAGACAACAGGTTAGGAGGCCTGCACAGGTACATTGTTTCGTTGTGTAATCTGAGGCTAGTTGCCTAACAGCAGTAGGCTGTTTGGAAGCCTATCTATGTAACAACACAAGCAACCTGACTGAGCTTACTTGGCTGTTAGGGTTTTGCAGAGTAAAGCTGTGATCACCACCAAGTGGCACTTTGCACGGAGAATGATATATGTGTGTGGAAAAGGTAATGAGAACCCAGGGTTGCAGTGCTTGTTTGGGGTGGTTTGGGTGGGGAACAAATGAATGTATTGCAAAAAGCAAATTATACATTATATTACACTATACTGTGCCCTTAGTTTGCAATGTTTCCAGATGTACTTTTATGTCATACAAAGGAAATTGATAATAAGCATTATTAATACAAAACCATATATACAATTCCATAGCACAATGAGCATTGGATTTGCAAAATGATTAAAGTGTACACGCATGCAACCTATGCCTGTTTGCATGCAGGGAAACAGTGCACAAATGGCAAGGCACATTGCTAATGCTTGCTACTATACCCAGGTCTCATTTGCACTCCAAGCTAGATTTTCGTGATGGCTAAGAGCATTAATTGAATGTATCCATTTTCTATTTCTGGGTGTTTGCTTTCTATGAAATCTGTTTTTTTCCCTGGTTCTGCAATACTGTGCACAGCGCAAACAAGATAAACTTAGGCAAATGTTTTTTTGGGATGCAGTGTATTGCACAAAACTGGAATTAAAAGAAGACAAATAGGAAAATATACTAAAACTAAGGAAAAAATATGCAAAATGCGTACAAGCACAGTAAAACTTGATAGTACTCATCACACGTCAGGATTTGAATCCTCACACCAATGCAGCTTCAGAAAACAGGAGGGATGCCTTAGTCCTCTTGGCCACACACACAGTTTTGCATCAATGAAATGGAAAGTCATTCATCACACAACTAACTGCATCAGAATGTACACTGCTATCAAACCATCAGCTGTGATTTGTACATTGAATTCTCTTTATTATATTTGGACAGAGAGCAGTTAGTGATCACACAACATGTCATAATTATGCTTACAAATATACAGCTCTGTGTTACCTTTCTGTGCTTCTTGATCATTTATCAGTTATCCAACACATGCAGTGTGCAAGCCATTCTGTATCACTGGCCTTAACATGTGAGAGGATATTAACTGGGAATAATATGATATGCATTTGCCAATAAATTAAGCCCAGTTTGGATGGCACAAACACACATACACTCTTCTTTAGGGGTAGCATAACAGAGTTACTATTAGGGCAGGAACAAGGGTACACTCCTATTTTGGGGGGTGAGAATAAGGCTCAGTTACTGTTGTGACACAAACAAGTCTGAAACTGCAATGAGTATCATCACTTTCCAATGTCTGTCTTCAATGATTTACTAGTACTAAGGTATGGGTGGATAAACTGACGCCATCATGCAGGGAACATCAGAATTCTTCAAAGTAAGACTGTGTGAATCTTTCATGCCGGAGGTCTACTAATTAGTACTGGACACATAAGTAAGCCAAGTGTTTGGTGTCTCATATTAAAGGTACTTTCTGTACAAATCCACCACTATTTAGTTGTTTACTGCACCAAGTTAGAAAATACAAGGATATGCCATAATATTATTAAAAGAACAAATAGGTTCAGGACTTACCTTGCAAATGCAGTAGTTGACGCATCTTTATTTCAGGGCTGACTTTGTCTAATGGCAGCAATACACAGCCAATACACAGAGCATAGCTACCTTGGTTTGTGATTTATTGATCTTTACTGTTAAAAAGAAGTACGACTGCGAGAGTTAGTGAGCAGAAGTTATCGCGTGCAACGTAAAGGAATTACAATTTTGTCTGTCTTGCAGAACTTATATGGTCAGAACAACTTTACTGTACTTACTTTATTATTTAGTTGTATATTGCTGGTATAATTTTTGTCATAGATGTCGATTTAAGTTCTCTTTGAAGTCTGTGGTTTCTGATTTTGATTATACTTTTCTTTTGCAATACTTTATTCATTTGAAGCTGAATATGGATTCCTTAAATGAGTATGCAATTAACAGTTTGCTAATTCACAAATATATTTTACAGTGTAATAAATGTTATACATATTTAAAGGCAACAGCTGATAACACTGGTGATTGGTTGTCAGAGAAAAAATGCATCTCATGATTATTCTACACAAAATGCATATTAACTTACAATTTCTTCACAAATATGTTTGCTGGATTATTTAATATTTGTTCATGTTAAAAATTATATGTAGTATAGATGCATAGTTATGCAAACCACAAATACTTATTGTAGTTCTGTGTATTTCACAACTGCATTCTAATATCAAGCTGCAAGTGTATTAACAGATGACTGAAGGTAAAGAAAGGGCTGAAGGGATTAAGGGATGTTACAAAGTGGGAGGATGGCATAATGGTTAAGGTGTTTACCTTACAGACACAAGGTCCCACTCCACAAGTGGGGATCCACTTCGGATCCCGGGAACTACCGCCCCATCAGTCTGACGAGCCTGATCTGCAAGGCCATGGAAGGAATTATCATTGAACTTATAAACAAAGACATTGGCAACCTTAAAACAATGGACCCTACCCAGTTTGGGTTCGGGAAGGGCCGATCTTGTCTCCTGAACCTGACTGACTTCTTCAAATCAATCTCCAGAGCCGTGGACTAGGGTAAGGCAGTCCACACAGCCTATCTGGACCTCGCCAAGGCCTTTGACACCATCCCCCACTATGGAATCATAGATAAACTTACTAAGCTGAGCATTAATCCCTACGTCACTCGATGGGTTGCCAACTGGCTTAATGACAGAACCCAGACTATAAAAGTAGCCGATTCCAAATCCAGCTCCAGACAAGTGACAAGTGGAGTACCTCGGGGTTCAGTCCTGGGACCGCTCTTGTTTGGCATCGACTTATCTGAAGTACAGGCCAACACTAAGGGACTCTGGCTAACAAAGTTCACAGATTACTGCAAACTGGGAGCCATTATTGAATCCCTAAATGATGTGGATATTCTACAAAAGGGCCTTACAGAAATAGATGCTTGGTGCCAGAGCCATGGGCTCAAGCTTAATGCCAAGAAATGTATAGTTATCCCCTTTGGAAAAAAATATGGACCCATGAATTAACACATAGGTGGCAGTACACATCGAAAGTGTGATGAGACACTTGGGGACACAGGTGGACAGTGGTCCCACCTTCAATAACCACATCGCCACAACAGTCAGGAAATCCTTCTATGTGTTGCACCTCATCACTAAGGGATTTTCATCCAGAAAAAAGAAGGTCATTGTCTCACTGTACTCATCCCCCATTAGACCCATTATAGAGTATAACGTCCCATTTGGTATCTACCTCATAAGACATCTGCAACAGCTGGAAAGGCCGCAGAAATACCTCATTAAAAGAATCACAGGCCTAAAGCAGATGCCATATGCTGACCGTCTAAAAAAACTCCAGCTATACTCTGTGGCATATCATCTACTCAGAGGCGATCTCTGCTTAACATACAAGGCCATGTCAAACCCTGAGCTGTTGGACATGCTCCACTTAAAGAAATCCCAATCCCTCAGAGCCACATGCTCCAGGGATCTAAAACTTGTCATCACAATGAACAAAACATGCTGGAGGGACAGGTTCCTGACCCAGACGCTCCTCATACTCTGGAATAGACTGTCTATACATGTCAAGCAGAGCGCCTCCTTGGCCCTCTTCAAAAGGAACTTTGACGACTGGATGGGAGATGGGAAATTCACCCCGGAGATCATGTCAGTCGCCCTGGTAGACAGGGGTCCAGGGAAGTACATATTGTGGGAAGAAATATCCAGAGAATTGTTATGGCTAGGCTTGTATAGGCCCTAGGGCCGACAGCCTAGTATCAACCTATGAACCCTGGCTATGAGGGGAAAAGGAGCAGCCAAGTTGTCAGCTTCAGTGACTGCAGAGAAGGATGGAGGTCCCCCTACGGATGTGTCAGAAGGTCTGGAACTGCGTCCAGAATCCAGGGATCCTCCAAGAGATGATGTTGGAAGGAATGGGAACCAAACCTGCCGAGACCAATGAGGGGCTATAAGAATGATGGTCCTTCCCATGGATTCTGCTTTCTGTCCGCAATCTCTTTCTTGAGGGACCACTTGTGCGGCAACAAGACAGCCCTGCTCAGTCTGTCTGCTATCACGTTGGATCTCCCTGGGATGTGCGTTGCCAACAGAAAGCGCTGGGAGGAAACAGGCCCCTGCCAGATTCTGAGGGCTTCTCAGCAAAGGGGGCAAGACTTGGTTCCCCCCTGCTTGTTCAAGTACCAGACTACTGACATATTGTCTGTCTGAATTGCAATCATTCTTGGGGGAAGAGAGTCCTGGAAGTACTGCAGCGCCAAAAGTACTGCTCTCATCTCCAGAACACTGATATACAAATGTGATTCTTGACTTGTCCATGTGCCTTAGGCAGTCTTTCCCCTGAAAATGCCCCCCCACCCCCACCCTATCAGGGAAGCATCCGTGGTCACAATGGCTACTGGAGGGGGTAGAACAAAGGGGCGTCCTATGGTGACGTGAAGAGACGTCAACCACCACTGCAGATCTTTCTTGCAAGAGCTAATAATCAAAATTGTGTGATCCATTGGATGTTCCTGGTAAGACCATTGAGTGAACAACAGCCATTGAAGAATCTGCATATGCATTCTTGCTAATGGTATAGCTAGGATTACTGTAGCCATCAAACCCAACACTTTCAGAACTTCTGAAGCTGGTGCTCTGACTTTCGATACCAATGTGCTGACAAAGGAGGAAGATTCTTTTGATTGGTAGTCTTAGAGTGGTGGTTTAAGTGTCTAGCTCTGCCCCGATAAAAACGATATGCTGCAATAGCGACAAGGTCGACTTTTCTGAGTTGACTGTAATGCCTAAATGATTGCAGAGTGACAGAGTGTACTCCCTTGCCTGAATCAGTTGATGCCTGGTGGTGGCGGTAAGGAGCCAATAGTCTAGATACAGAAACACCTGGAATCCTAGATGCCTCAGGTGAGCCGTGACTACTGCCATGCATTTGGTGAACACTCTGGGAGATGTAGCGAGACCAAAGGGCAGGGCACGAAATTGATAATGATTAGCTCCCAGTTGGAAACACTGTGATCTCTGGATGGCCTGGCCATTTTTATGTGGTAGTACGCATCCTTGAGATTTATCGAGCACATCCAATTGTCTTTCCCTAAGAACGGAAGTATAGACTGGAGCGTGACCATCCAGAACTTCTCTTTCTTCACATATTGGTAGAGCCTGCTGAGGTCCAAAATGGGCCTCCAGTCCTCTGGTTTCTTTGGAACCAAAAAGAACCTTGAGTAAGTTCCGGATCCTGTTTGGTTTGTTGGGACTGGCTAGATGACTCTTTCTAGCAACTTGTGGACCTCTATGGTTGCTTGCTCCCTGTAACTTGATGGAACGTCCGGGATTCTCCTTATGGACCGGGCAGGGGGGGGTGGCGAATGGTATGAAGTACCCTCTGGAAATGATACCTTGTACCCAGCTGTCTTTTATTTCTTTCCGAGCGTCTGGATACAAAGATAAGCGACCCCCGACTGCCTCCAGAGCAGGACAGTCAGGCCTCCTATCAGGAGCGCTGGTAGGACTGACCAGAGAAGTGATCTCTGTCACCCTGATGTTGCGAAGCACCTCTGCCGCGAGGGCGGTGCCTTCCACTATTACCCCCTCCTCTGCCCCTAGAGGGGGGGGGTTCACCACGTGTGTCTTGAAAGGCTCCTTGGGCTTTCCGGAACCACAGTTTTCCTCGCCTTTGGGATAAGGCCGAGTAGGGGTGGAAAAACAGACTCAGACGGCAGGCAGAGTCTTTCCCTCCTGTTCACACCTGGTCAGTTTCCTTCACTTTAGGCCCAAAAAGGGATGAACCATCAAATGGGGTGTTTACGAAGGATGACTTAAAGGGCCCAACAAAGGAACACAAGTGCATCCAGAAATGTCTTCTGAGAGCGATTCCTGTACCCGCTGCCCTACTCGTTTCATCAACTGCATATGATATGAGATGCATGGATGAGTTGACAGTAGAATTTAGGCAAGCTGGGCAACAACTTTGTCAGAGGCTCCTGCAACTACAGTACCCTGAAGAGCATCTCCCAACTCCTTAAGGAGATCTCTTTGCAATCTAGTGAAATGAGTTAAGTAGTTCAGTGAGCGGAGAGTAACAGTCGCCGAACTAAACATGCGTTTCCCATATCTATCCATGATCCTAGACTCTCTATTAGGAGGATGAATAGACGAGGAAGTCTCAGACATTTCCTTTTTGGTGGCCGCCGCCGCCACCACCACGGCATCAACAGGGATTCCTTTGGATAAGAAGGTTTTATCTGGTGGAGCTGATATAAACTTATAAGGCTTCCTAGAACAGGCTCCATGGACTCCGGTGACTCCCACACCCTCCGAGAGACCAACTGCATGAGCTCATTGAAGGGCGGAGACACCCAAGAGGTGGAGGGTTGAGACCCGAAAGCCTTCAGGAGAACTGACTCATCCTCAATAGGGCTTTTGGACTGCCAATCACCCCTCTGCCTAAGGATCTCGAATATCTCAGCAAAGGAGATCTCCTCAGAGGGGGACCGCGGGGACCTACTGACAGTTCCAAGTCAGTGTCAGATGTTAAAGACTCCTAAGGGGAGTCCAAGTGTCTCCTCTTGCATAATCTCTTCCTGGGAACTTCCTGAGTGGGAGCATCTGGGGAGGTCTCATGTCTCAGAATAGCAGGGGGCACCCTATGGGGCTACCTGAGGCTCTGGGTCTCTACGCCTAGCCTGGACAATGGAAGCAGACACAGGCACTTTGGGGGATGATGAAGCAAGGCCTAAAGTCGAGGATGTCTTGGGGGACAAGGCTCTCCTCATGGCCTCGAAGGCACCTTGGCTCCAATGTGAAGGAATCCACGGATCCAAAGGAACTGCCAAACCCTCCTGCACTGAGGCCATGGGCTTTGAGCTGGAGGTAGGAGCCGAGTTCATCTGAGCTGAAGCTCAGAGAGGAAGAGTTGGCACTGACAATTCAGTCCAACTATCCTCCCGAGATCCAACTGGAGAGTGTCGGCTCCTAGAGTGCCCGGTCAGCGCTGAGGACATCAGAGTGGATGGAGCAGGTCTCAGCTACAAAGGCTCCACAATCAACAGGTCTGCTTCCACTGGCTCTGAAGGTCCGGTACGGCTCGGAGGAGGGGTAGTCAAAGCATGAGTGGTGGTCTTTGGGTCGAAGCCAACAATTTAGCAAGGCCTGGTGCCTGTAAAAGCTTCTGCATCAATTGATCCATATCCAAATCAGACAGGCTGACAGAAGACCTAGATGAATGCACTGACGGTGCCAACTGAAGCAATGGAGATTGAGGCACTTTGGATACTGGCTCCAAGGCTGTCGGCCAGCTCCAAAAAGAAAAGACAGTTGTCTCAGAGGTCTGTGGAGCCGATGTCGCAGAATCCTCCAATTGTTTTGATTTCTTAGACTGCTTAGAGTCCTTAGATTTCACAGAAGATCTAGAGGACTTTGAAGACTTGCTGGCCACATCCTGGTCAATCAATGTCTCTTGAAAAGGATGCTTTAACAAGCCCCTGTCCATCAACTTCCTTTTCCTCTCTGGCAACACTCGAAGAAAAAGAATGACATATGGCACAAGACTCCTGTAAATGGACAGCTCGTAAGCAATAAACGCACACACACACACACACACACACACACACACACACACACACACACGGCAGCCTAAGAAAAATGTAACACAAAATATTAGTAAGCTACTAGGCCCTGAACTCTCACACACAAAAAAAGAGGCTGATAAGAATTTAAATAATTAGCTACTAGAATATTCAAAAACACTATCTACTAAACTAAGGCTAATATACAGAAGGCCAACTATATATATATATATATATATATATATATATATATATATATATATATATATATATATATATATATATATATATATACATACACACTAGAAACTAGAGCAGAAAAACTAGGCCTAAAGACACAAGGCCGATATATGAAATAATAATCACACATGGGAAAGGGAAGCTTTTAAGAAGCTATAAGGCGAACTACCTAACTAACTATCTAAGAGAGTTTAGCAAAAAATTATTGAAATAACTGCTAAATATAAAAGTTTTGAAAACAGTACTGGCCCGAGCTTGCACTGGAACCTCCGATCAGATGCCGTGGCAAACTAGATCTGAGGTAATTCACAGTGCATCATGGGATAGGGTCCTGGCTTCGAGCTACTGGAAGACCTCAAGCTTTGCATATGGCCGTACTGGAGCAGATGGATCGGCTCCAAACCCATCAGTAAAGAATGAACGGCGAGACTGAACAACTCCACATCTATAGTTTGTATAAAAAGATTTATAAAGTCTAGGAAATCAAAAATAATGAAGTCATTGTTAGTTAGTTATATTCGACCCAAACTTGAGTATGGAATAACAATATGGAAACCCTATAAGAAAACAAACACGTGTAAACTGGAAAGAGTACAGTGGAAATACACCAAGGGCCTCCACGGATGTGAAAATTTAAATTATTATAAAAGGACTAAAATATCTGAACTTGTAGTGTCTCAGATATCTAAGAGGAGATTTTATTCAGGTATATAGGGCATTTAGAGACAACTACCTCTGGGAATGTTTCGGGTTATCAAAATATACTACAGAATCATCAGACAACCTATGCAGAAGATTTTACAGGAATGAAAAGTGTACTAACTGGTTCTCTAACACAGTAGCTGATGCATGGAACAGACTACTAAATTACATTAAAGCAAGTACTAGTTTAGACATTTTTAAGAACAGCCTGGACACTTCTTATGGGAACAAGTGTTTTGGAATATTAACAAGCTAGATGGGCTCTGGTGCCCATGCTAGAAATATTTGTATGTACGCAAGTATGTATGGGGAGGTAAAGGTTGTGTGAGTTGCCTGGCATCAAATTTTACTATATGTATGTGAGTAGGAGAAAGGTATTAGGTTCCTAGCTGGTCATTGAATGTGCTACCTGTTGTCTCTTAGCCAAAGCAAGGGCATACTGAGCACGCCTAAGTCTACCTACAGGGACCGTAGCTGGGGATTCCTCAGAGTCCTCCTCTGACTGTGGTGACCTAGGCATTGGTGGGGGATGTGTGTGTCCCTTCCCTTTGCTGATCCTTATGCAGCTGTTTCTGCAAGATCAGACTAGAGAGCATAGCACATACTGTGAATACCTGTGTAGATGTGCATGGATTATACTGCAGGGCTCCACAGGATATATCTAGGGACTGGAACCATGACTTCAGAAGCACAAACACATGCTCAATGATGCTTCTAATTTGAGCATGTGCCCCATTATGGTGTTCTTCTGCGAGTGCGTGTGCATTTCTGATGGATGTCATCCGCCACGGTTCCAGAGCATAGCCAGCATCCCCCAGTAAATGGCCCTGTGGGATGTCCTTCCTTGCAAACATCTGGTACTGCTGTGATGTGTGGCAGATATGGGAGTCATGATAACTGCCAGGGTGGCCAGCATACACATTCAAGATAATTACCTGGGCATTACAAATGACTTGGAAGTTAATGGAGTGGTATCCCTTACAGTTAATGTAGATTCTACCCTGTTCAAAAGGTGGTGCCTTAATGTGTACATGAATGCAATCTATGGCACCCAGGACTTCAGGGTAGTGTGCTACATGGTGAAACAGTTGCATTTTGCTATTCCTCTCTTCAAAACTATGGGGAAAAAAATATGTGCTCACTGGCGTGTATAAGCATAGCATCCAGAAATTGGTGGAGGATCCTGGAGGCTGATGCCTGTGACACACCCATTATGTCCCCAGTTGGTCTTTTGAAAAGCACCAGTAGGGAATATTCTAAGGGCTACACATACCTTAGTTTCCATTGGTATGGGTTCCCCTTGGCTGGCTCTCGCTCTGAGTTGAGGGCAGCAGGAGTTCACAGAGTCGCTGCAATGTGCCCCTTGTCTACCCTGCAGCGCTCTACAACCTCCAGCTCATGTACCACCTAAAAAGTTACTCTGGGCCTAAACACTCTTCTTCTCGGCCTAGGCCTATTGTCAACAGCACCAGCAGCATTGGCTTCAGCCTCTAGCACATGCAGATGTAGAATAGCTACAGCAGCCCCTAGCATTGTGTCAGTTAAAATTTCCTTGTCTCTACTACAATGGTATTGAAGGATGAAGGAAAAACCAGGATGTAGGCTATATGGATACTTTATACACTGTTGATAGCTCCACCATGTTGGATTGTTTGATTAACATGCAATTCACCTGTTTATGCTATAAATAGCTGCTATTAAACAGACCTGTTACTTGCTCATTAGTGCACTATGTACAGCTATGTGCACCTTCGCGCACCTCTGCACACACCTTCACATAAATGAGATAAGCATAGGCAAAATTGATATGTCCTCTGTTTTTGGGATATCCCGCAAACATGGACCATAAAAAGTGAAGGAAAGGTTGCACACCATGGAATCGAACCCAGAACCATTTACATACCAAGCCCTAACACATACATGTGGTGCCACAGGAATAGTTACATAACACAGAGGAACTTGCCATTCATTTCTCTGTTTCCTGTGGTTGTGCTAAGCATCGCATTGTACAAACAAGGACAAAAATTAATACATTTTAAATTAATGTGGACAGATCCGATAAATTTTAATGAACAGAGAGGATAACACAGACCTTAGGAACACTGCACTGATTACATGCACTTTCACCCTTCACAGCCCTAAATGTTCACCTCTGCAAGTGTAACCTGACCTCCCCCTGATGTCAGCATTCACTGAGGCCATGCATTCAACACGAACACTGTGGAAGTCACTACACGAAGTGAACTTCCCTACACAGTTACTCTTTTTTGAGATTCAACAATGCTAATGAGTTCTGATCTCAATTGCATCTTCACCACGCTGACAGCCTGGAATCTGCACGGTTAGTAACAGTGTAGGCAGGGAAATTGCATGGAAGCCCAATGCTGTAACAGAGGGATACTGTAATCCATCAGCTATATCCTGCATATGCATACATTACAGTATAATACTCTGTTTCATGGAGGTTTACACATTCAAGCAGCCTGTATTACCTACAAGTATATTCTTCATTTGGGGTTGGGGGAGAGAAACTGTACTTATGTCATGGCACTTAAAATGAATTCTTATTATTGTTACACTAATTTTCTAGCAACTACCCTGTGTAATTAGGTCAGAATGTGTGTGGTATTACATGTTAAGGACAGTTACATGTATGAACATTTACTTGGTCTTGTTTCTGTGTAGACTCCTTTCTGTGGCTGTATTTGGACAGTTTTGGAATACATGGCCAACACGGACACGGAGTCTGCAAGGTTGCTTTAGAGGTTGTTGAATCGCTCCACAGTGCTGATTTGCTTCATTAGCATGAAATTCAGCTACTTTTTTACTTGCTCTTGTTTCTGTGTAGACTCCTTTCTGCGGCTGTATTTGGAAAGTTTTGGAATACAATGCCAACATGGACACAGAGTCTGCAAGGCTGCTTCAGAGGTTGTTGAATCGTTCCACCATGTTGATTTGCTTCGTTAGCATGCAATTCAGCTACTTATGCTGCAATTTGCATGCCACAAAAGTTTCTGTATTTGTGCATGCATGCACACCTCTACACAGAGTTTACTGAATCTAAAAATTTCCGCACCCACTTGTGCATCACTCCGAGGCAGGCACACAGTAAAAATTATTGTGTAAGCTTTATTGAATCCCCATTTATTTTCTGCAGAAAGGGCTGTCAAAAGGAGGACAGGTGGCAAACCTATGCTAGCATGATCTTCAAGGATACTTTTCTCTTGCAAGTTACATATATAATTTTCTTAACTGTCAGGAAAACAGATAACTTGTGGGGAGTGGTAACAATAAATACTACCCACAGCAAAAAGTAGTTTTATTTATTTTATTTTAATGCAATCATTGTGAGGGTGGAGTGTTGTTCTTACCTCTAGGGTGGACTCTTCTTCCTCTTTTAACTGTAGGCTGTGCATGGGGAAAATACAGCTTTTGTGGGGCTTTTTCATTCAGAAGCTGCTCAAGTACTCCTTCCATTGGCTTTTGATGTCCTGATGATGGTCTTTATTTTTCTTTCTCTTTGCCTAGCAATCTCTTAGCCTCTTTGTTAGCAAACCATATTCCTTCTTAGTCTAGTCCATCTTTTCTATCTCTTACTTTTTCCTGCACTCCTTCCCTTTGATAACTTTGTCTCCTGCACTCCACCACCAGTGTTCCTTATGTACCTTATTTCAATATCTGGCTTGGCTACCAATCCTCTTCTATACTCTTCACACATACTATATTGAGATCCTGCCACTCTTCAATTCCACCTACCTCGTCTTCTTCCTGAGGTGCTAGAGCCCTGATATTTCACTGAACTCACATGCTTTCCCACCTGTCAATTTCCAGGTTTTCACCCTAGTCTGTTGTTGACCTCTGAGCATTCTCTGACCACTGTTTGCAGTCTAACTGTGGCCACCAGTGTCGATAACTGTGGCCACCAGTGTCGATAACTGTGGCCACCAGTGTCGATAGCTGTGGGTAGACTGTTTCACTAGGGGTGACTTTGCAATCTCTAATTCTACCCTAATACCATCTCTTTACTAAGATGAAGTCTACCAGAGTTGCATGCTGATCACTCCTGTACAAGTTCATGTGACTGTCTCCCCTGGTGAACCATGTGTCTGCCACCATAAAGCCATTTGCTAAACAGAAATCTAGAATGGCCTTTCATTGTTTATTCCTATTGCCTCATCCATCTGGATACCAGCAGTCCTCGTATCCTGTTCTCTCTGTCCTGACATGAACATTCAACTACATCATTATCAACAACTCCTCATGATGTCCTGCTTCATCTAGTAGGTCCAGCACCCGCTACCTGAACATACTATTTTCTTGTGATCAAAACCTTCTGTGGAACACAGGCTGAGATTATGACTACTACTCTATTTTTACAATGGGGTCTGACTGCCATGAGTTGGTCAGCAACTCTAATGACATCCCTCATCACAAATATCACACCATTTCAATGCACCAACAGAGTTTTGTTTATAAGACAGGGAAGAATATTAAATGTCAGTTGGAAGATAATTGTAAGAATATGAGAAGTAGAATGGAAAAAGGTACCAAAATATGCGGAGCTTGCAATCAGTGCGTGTATATATATATATATATATATATATATATATATATATATATATATATATATATATATATATATATATATATATATATATATATATATATCTACACACATATACATATGAAGGAAAAGTTTATTTGGAAAATGAGTGCAATAGTAAGATTGAATTCCAGGTTGGGAATTGCAAGACTAAAGGTATGGTGCATTTGGCCATGTGTTCGGCCTGCCCGGCATTTTACGTTGGGAAAACTGATAGGCTTTTGAAAAATAGAAATTACGAACACATATATAATATAAAAAATGAAAATATAAATAATGCCTTATTTAGACATATCAGCAAATTCTGACCACACCTTTTTTCTTTGCCATATTAGATAAAGTAGTTTATAATCCCAGGGGTGGTGATTTAAAACTTCTGCTTGAAGAAAAAGAAACTAAATGGCAATTGAAGCTAAATGCTGCTAGCCCCCCTGGTATAAATTAATATATTTCTTTAAAAGCAGTTTTAAAGTCTAAGGCTTTATAGTTGTAAGTCCAGGAAGCATTAGCCTTTTTGTTCTCTAAGTGTTTTTTCATTTTCTATTTGTCAGTTTTGAAATATTTTAAAATATTTGTAAAATATGAATTTTAACAATATTTTTACTACAATAATATTTATTTATCTGAAAATGTTTCATTGCAAATTATGTATTCATAATTTAGTATATATTGTTACATGAATTTTAGTTATACATTTGTAAATTAAGCATTTTTGGTGAATTTTGTACTTCCTGTTTTTTGGATCAATTTCCTGTAATTAAGACTATTTAAAAATGCAATTAATTTGATGTTCATTCTGAATCTGATGAAGGCCAGTTAAGCTGGAAGAAAGCGCTTATTCATTTTTAATAAAGCTGTTTGGAGTCTTTATGGTCTTGGATCCTTGCTTGATAGCCAGTTACTAAGTGGAGTTGAGTTTTTACTGTGTATCTTTGAATCCTGTAACATTGCTGTTTAATGCTAATTTATAATGAAAACTTTAATATGTTGGAGCTTTTCTCCCTGGGCCTCTGCTGAAAAAGGGCTCTTCAGTCGGACAATCCCGGTCAACAAATGTAAAATAAAATAAATAATAATAAAAAGTCTGCTCCTTCCAGTTTCTCTGGTACAGCAGAAAATCCCAGGTTTTCCCTGCAAGTTCTGTCCTCCAACTCTATGATTTTTTGAAACAACTCTTTTTGAGCAATCTTACACTCACCCAGCCTATTCTTCATTTCGACCTCTGATTTTTGCAGTTTTATCAGTTTATCTGAATAGCTGTTTAAAGCCTCTTCCATTTCTCTAACATTTTGTTGAGTTGATATACTCCTTCAATGTTTCATTTATTTTAATTGGCTTTGAGCACACTGACTATTTTTCCTTTAGTCAAAGTTGGAACTTGAACTGTGTTTTGCTGATCAGCTGCAGGATTCTTCCCAGTCAGTATTTTCTGTTCACCTTTTCCAGCTGATTGTCTTTTAGGCTCCCTGTGTTGTTTCGTTACTGGCATCCAGCCAGTGTACTAGCCAGCAACCAAATTTTACTAAAACAAGTAGAATTACTAGCCCCTATCAGTTTATTTTCACTCTTGGAGAGAGAAATTTAAACTGTTGATCAGTGTGCAGCCATCTTGGAAAGCTAAGTGAGATGCATTCCTGGTGACTAACTACAGGCTTATTCATGTCTAACAAAGGTGTGGAGAGGATGGTATTGGAAAAATGATTTCTGAATTAAAAGAATTAAGTTCAATCAATATTTTCCAGCATGCATTTACACACAGCTGTTCTATAGTTAAATACAATTTAGAACAATTTCTGCCTTGAAGCAGATGTTAACTTGACAGATTTTTCTCAGGCTTCTGACACTGCTAACTAAACATTACTTGTGTTCAACTTGAGAAAACTGAGACGGGACTTATCAGTTACTAACCTGGGTTCACAGTTGGTTAACTAGTAGGACCTGGACTGCAGGTATTCGTATAGACCTGATCCTTTTTTTGTCTTGAATGCAGCTTTAGCATAATTATTCACAAATTAAGTTTAACTGGGGTAATGCACTTATCAAAGATGACAACTTTCAGGGAGCAGGCTGGGGTATATTTACCATACAACACGTATCCAAAATAACCATCATATTACTTTAATACACTTATTAAATTGTCAAATTCATCTTTTTCATAAACTTTTTAACATTGCAAACTACTAACTTTTCCAACCAATAAACCTTCATGGTGTTCACTACATTTTTACTTTGCGCCATTTTCAATTCCACCAAACACTCTCCACTGTGACGGTAATGGTCCCCCATATTATATTTAAGGATGCACATCTTATTTCTTCTAACAAACATGCCCCCCTCTAACTGCTTTTTGTCCTTTATAATACCCAGTACATCTTTCAAGATCAGTCTACCAGTTGGTTTCCACTTTCTGGTTACAACATTTTTGGCTGCTAACAATTAAAGTTAATGCAGCCTTCTTATGTCCTGAAATTCTATCTCCCCTACTTCAAATCAGGAGCAACATCTTCATAGCTTTCATTTATGCAAAAACGAATGGCATCTTTAAACGTTTCCAAATGTGCACCACCACAAAAAAAAAAAAAGTTTCTAGTTTCCCCTCTGACTTGCCAAACACCTCCAGCAGTTGCTCTGAGCCTGAGGGATGATTCTTTGCAAACTACTTGGGATATAAAAACACCTGTGTGTGCACACATTTCCACGTAAATATCTGAGACAGTCTTGCATATCTGAAAGCCCTGCACACTGCCACACTGATCCTTTGTAATTTGTCCATCCAATTTTTTGTCTCACTTGTATACAAGTTCTTCTAATTCACATGTGTAATTCTATATGTCCTAAGAATTACCACCTTTTTATAGCCCTATTTCTTCTCAGTTTCACAGAATATTCCACAGGGACAGTCACTCACCCATCATGTCCCTTTCTCTCTCACTTTGTCTACATTCTTATATTTTTCTCCACATACAGCAGGCCTTTCATGCTATTTAAACAGTTCTTTTGCTTCCTCTCATTCCTCCTTGGGCAGTTTACCTTCAACCTCCACTGGCACATGCTTCAATCCCAACATTCTGCCAATTTTCCAGGACAGAGTTTGCACTTTCCCTTTGCCTTTCCACCATTTTCTTTTGGAACAAAGAGAATGGTTCCACTGGCATTTCCTTCTTATGTTATCATTGTTTGCAGAAGGCTTTAACTTGGGAATGCAATCTCCCTGCTTATTTAATTGTTGTAGGTAAGATTTTCATTTGCCTGGTTAGCCTCATAGAAGTCTTTCAGCACCGCAAACAAACTCTATGAATACTGCAGGATACAACAGTTTAAACCTCACTCCATCTTACTGACATTCCTTGAAAACTGGTATTTGTTCTGCTTCCGTCTGACATGAGCTGAATACTCATGGTCAACAAAAAAGTTTGGCATCTCCATCTTTCAACAGCTTCTTCCTCTGCCATATTTTTTTTAGATCTCTTCTGCTGGCATGTTTGTATCTTCACAACTAGAGGTCCTGGCTTTCTTAAAAGACTTCTTGGGACATAAAAATGATGTGCAGTCCAGCTGCTAATATTACTCCTCATAAAGCTCATACAATCAAATGAGCTTGTTTGGGGCAGCTGTAAACCTCGGATTTTTCACTCCTCATTCTGTCTTATAAACCAACTACTCATCTTGACATTTTCACTTTTGACCTACACACCAGAGTAATTACTGAATGTTTCCCATATTCTCCCATTTTCTCTTCATTTGATTTTATGCATTTCTCTAGGGTCAGACACATTTTAAAGCCTCCCCCCCCCAAGTGCAGAGAAACAATTTTCTTTTCAAAGTTGTTGGAAGCCACATCTGACATCTGTTTCCCAATTAATGAAAAGTCCCTGGCCAGCACAATGTTCCCTTCTCCCTTTTACTTCACTTTATCTATATTTTCCTAGTGGTTTTGTTTGTTAACACACAGAAGGAATTATCTTCAGCCAAGAAACGAATGTAAACTAAATTGACTTATTTTACAGGCTGTGAAATTATGCTATTTCAGTTAAAGGTCATCATGGAAATCGAGCACATACCCAAATCTTACCCTTTATCTAGAGGCATCCCATAAGGTCCCCACGTCTCTGATCAAGCATTCTTTATATTTGAATAATCTTACATTTGACCACAGCATATCTTACAATGTCTACACAGATAATCTAAAGATTAGTAAATATATTACTAACTAGAATGATGTTTAAAACTTTAAAACATGCATTACATAAACGATGCACTTGGGTCACAACAAATCAGATGGCTATAAATACTATCAAAACCAAATTTATGACCTTTGGAGGACCTAAAATTCAGAGCACATGAGTATTAATGGGCAATTTTCTGTACCTGTTAACAGTCTTTAAACAACTAACAACATTAACCATGAAAGGGGAGAAAGAAACTGGAATTCCAGATGCTGGGGAAAAAATTAGTAGTCATAATGTCTAAAAAACAAAACAAAAAAAAAACAAAAGAACTGCTTAGACTGTTGTTAATTTTACATGTAATGTGATTGTAATGTGTTACAGCATCTAGAAGCTATAAAAACATTTCAAAAACTTCCACCCTTCCAGGGTAGCAAATAGTTCACCCCTTAGTAGGATTCCCACTACTGATTTTCACAGACATTTTGCCTCTGGCTGCAATCAGAACTATAAGATGAAATCTTTATGGCCAAAACCAGGTAATTTAATTTCAGACTATTTTTCAAACTGCGGTGGGGGTGCTGCAGGTAGCGTTGTCGCCTCATAGCAAGACATTGTCCCGTTCGATTCTCAGCTAGAGGGTCTTCTGTGTGGAGGCATACGTGAATTGGGCATGCCTTCATTGAAGGTTGCACGTCAGGGCTGGTAACCCGGTACGTAAAAATCCACTACCAATCATCAGCGGGCCGGAGTTCAGCTGTGGCGACCCCTAACCGGGAAAAGCCGAACGACACAAACAAGCAGGAGTGAAAGTAACCTCTTCTCTTCCAGGATCCTCTGTTACAGTATATTTATTTCAACAGTATACTTTTTTCAACAGTTACAATACAGTCTGACATACAGGTTCATAGAAATTCTGAATAGAAAAATTCCTAAAAAAGAGACAGCTATAGTGGATACTGCACTTGTGTAGATTTTAATATATTTTTGGTAGGCTCTTCCCATTACAGACATGACAGGAATATATGCAGTCAACCAGATACTTAAAAAAGAGGTTTGTTTGGACATTAGTGCATCCTATTTTCCTAGCATAAAACAAACAGTTGGTTCACTGGTTTGAAGTCCTTTGCCCATTCACTATAACATCAATTATCTCTGCACATTCATCATGTGTGAATTTCTCTCCTTTATTTTGATAATAGGTTCACAGGTGTGTACTAGGCTAATGGCCCTGGAGCCTTTACAAACCTAGCCCCAAAAAAATGCCCAGGCACTGTGCCACCCGGTGTTAGTTTACAGTGCCCCTATCCAATAGGGCAACGGGAATAATCCCTGGAGTGAACTTTCTGTTACCCATCCACTCGTCCAGATTTCTCTTGAAGAGGGCCAGTGAGGTAATCTGCTTGACATGAATGGCAAGCTTATCCCAGAGTATGGGCAGTCTTTGGGAGATTAACCTCTCCCTCCAGCATGTTCTGTTAATTGTGGTAATGAGGTTGTGATCTTTAGATCATGTGGCACGGGGGGGACTGGGATTTCTTTAGGTGCAGCATTTCAAGTAGGGCTGGGTCGGACATGGCTTTGTAAATTTAGCAGAGATCACCTCCAAGTAGATGAAAAGAGACTGAGAACACCTAAAGTTTCTTGAGTCTGTTCATGTAGGACATGTGTTTAAGGCCTAGGATCCTTTTTGTGAGGTACTTTTGTGGCCTCTCCAGCTGTTGTAGGTGTCTGGTCCGAACATGTCAAACGGGGCATTATATTCGATGATTGGTCTAATGAGGGATGAGTAGAGAGGGATGATGACCTCTTTCTTCCTAGATGTGAAACCTTTGGTTATAAGATGTGCCACATAGAAGGACTTTCTGAGCACAGTGGCAATGTGGTGGTTGATGGTGAGGTGGCTGTCGACCTGGGTGCCCAGATCTCTTATGGCCACTTCAATGTTAAGTGGGCTCCCATCAACGTGGTCATTTGTGGGAAATGAGTTTTTGCCAAAGGGAATGATAACGCATTTTTTGGCGTTAAGCTTCAGGCCATGGTTCCGACACCAGTCAATGGTCTCGGAGAGGGCCTTTTGTAGGATGTCTGCATCACTTGGGGAGTTGACAAAGATTCCTAGCTCGCTGTCATCAGTGAACTTAGCCAAAGTCCTTCTTGGTTGGCCTGGACTTCTGAAAAGTAGATGCCAAACTGGAGAGGGCCCAGGACCAAGGGACACAGATCACTGGCAGACGAAGGGTTTGGCTCAAGACAAACACCTACACAACCTTGGATACCAAAAAAAAAAAAAAAAACAAACTGCCCCTTATGGACATCTTGCTCCTGTGAAATACTATGAAAGGATCTTTACATTTTAAGGCCCGTAGTTCTGAAATTCTATGAGATGAGGTCAGTGCCACTAGAAGTTTTCCAAGACAAAAATGAAGTGCTGAGCTGGCGGATTTAAAGAGAAGAGAACCAGCTTTTTTACTTCAAAGTCAAGATCCCAAAGGTGAAATTGTGTTTTTTCTGGAGCCACAAGTTGAGGACTTCTTAATGACTGCAGGATCAAAGGATCAAGATAAACAAAGCACCTTAACTGAGGAGTAATAAGGCTCTTGTCAAACAGGCTTGTTAACTGGGACTTCTTGAACTAAGACAGTCATAGGATCATAGGAGGTTACTAGGCTAATGGCCCTGGGGCCCTTATAAGCCTAGCAAAGAGTTTATCCCCAAAAAGACCTCAGTCAGCACCAGTCGTCCCTGTCAATGAGGGACAAATGTGGAACCCTGGGACAAATTTGTGGTTTCCCATCAACTCGTCAAGGTTGCGCTTGAAGAGGGTCAGCGAGGTACTCTGACATATATGGGAAATCTTCTATTCCAGACACGGGGCAGCCTCTGGGAGACAAACCTGTCTCTCTAGCAGGTTTTGTTGATGTCGCATATTAGATTTAGGCCTTTCGAGTGGGTAATGTGCGAGGAGTTAGACTTACAGATATGGAGCATCTCTAGTAGGGCAGGGTCTGATATTGCCTTGTAGGCGAGACACAAATCACCTCTGAGAAATCTGTACAATACAGAGTAAAGTGATAGTGATTTGAGCTTCTCTGCATAGGACATGTGTTGGAGGCCAAGGATTCTCTTTGTGAGGTATGTCTGTGGCCTTTCCAGATGGTGCAGGTGTTTGGAGAGGTACATACCAAATGGGGCATTATACTCAATTATGGGCTTAATGAGAGGGGAGGAGTACAGAGAGATAATAACCTCCTTTTTTCTGCACACAATCCCATTACTTATGGGATGACCCAAGTAAAAAGCTTTTCTGACCACTGCCGCTACAGGATGGTTGAATGCGAGATTGTTGTCAACCTGACAACCCAGGTGTCTCACTACAGGTTGTGTGCTAAGTGGGGGTGCCGTTGATGTGGTAATTAGTAGGGGCCATGTTTTTGCTGAATGGTATGATAATACATTTTTTTGCATTTAACTTAAGGCCATGACTGTGGCACCAGTCATTTTTGCTGTGAGACCTTCTTGCAGTATGTTAACATCATTTGGGGAGTCAATGACAGCACCCAACTTACAGTCATCTGCAGATGTGGTCAGCCACAGGCCCTTTGTCTTTGCCTGGACTTCTGATAAGTAGATGCCAAACAGTATGGGGTCCCAGGGCAGATCCCTGGGGAACAACACTAGTGTTAGGTCTGCTGTCGGAGGTGGTGGCACCTATTTTGACGTTGTGGGTCCTATCAGTGAGCCAATTGGCCACCCACCTGATGAGACAGGGATTTAAGCTACTTTGAGTTAGCTTTTTGATGATGCCCGAGTCGTGGATTGTGTCAAAGGCCTTGGTCAAGTCAAGGTAAGCTGTGTGTATTGACTTTCCTTCATCCAGGGCCTTGGTTGACAGTCTCAAAGAAGTCAGCCAAGGTTCAACAGGCAAGACATCTGCCCCTGACGAATCTGAATTGGGTGGGGTCAAGTGCTTGGAGATTGCCTATGTCCTTGTTTATGAGATCCATAATAATACACTTCATGGCTTTACAGATCAGACTTGTCAAGCTAATGGGGTGATAGTTTCCTCGAGTCAGTAGTGGCACCACCTTTGTGCAAGGGGATAACAATGGCAGTTTTCCACTCTGCTGGAATGAAGCCTGTAATTAGGTTGTCGTTGAATAGGGTGCTCAATGGCAAAGCTAGTTCTTGTTGGAGATGGTGCAGAATACAGCCTGTGACACTACCTGGTCCCATGGAAGATGTTTTCCTTGCCTTGGATAAGCCATTTAACACAATCTATGGAGATTTGAGGTGCAGGACAAGTATCAGGGATGCCTTTGGGAGGGGGATGGGGAGTAATGTTTGCGCTGAACCTATCAGCTAGCAGGTTGGCTAAGTCAACAGAATCAGTCTAAGTGGTACCGTTAAGAATTAAGTCGGTACAAACTTGGGTTTTGTCATGGAGGTTCCTGACGTAGCTGAAAAAGGCTTTTGTGGTTTCCTTTTGTTTCGAAGGCTAGTGTGAATTCATAACTGGTTTTGGAGGTTTTCACTAGTGATCTAATTTACTTGTTGAGATTGAGGACGGAGTTTTTCCAATTTGGAAATTGTTCATTTTTACCCTTGGATAACAGTTTCTTCTTACTGTTGTAAAGCCTGTTGATAGAGGATGTCCACCAGACAGGTGTGAGTTTCCTCGAGGAGCAGGTTTTAGTTCTGTTGGGTATGGCTGAGTCCATTTAGTTGTACAGGTGCCTGTATACGGCATCAGTGCCTGTTCAGCATAGTTGTCTGCATCCTCTGAAGGTGGCAGTGGTGTGAAGCTACTCAAACTCCTCCCTTAGGAGGTTGTAGTTAGCTTTTGAGAAGTTTTTTAGCCTGGTTACAGTGGGGGGGAGGGGTTGAGTGGGATAGAAACTTTGAATGAGACAGACCGATGATATGATCTCACCAGGGAAGAATGTACTATGGCAGTGGTGCACCCATGTTGGTGAGAACCAAGTCCAGAATGTTATCTCCCCTTGTGGGGAATGAGACGAGCTGGCCTAGTCTGTTAGAACTGATGAAGTCAAGGAATCATTGGGTGAGTGCATTAGTGCAGGAATAGTTCACCCAGTCTATGGTGGGGTAGTTGAAGTCACCAAGGATCAGGGTGTTAGGGGATACCTTGATGCAGTCAAGTAAATCCAGGTAAAAGGAGTGGGTGTCTTGAGTCATGGAAGGGGGGTCTATAGCTGGCTATAACTTGTCTGGGTGCCTTGCCAACTGTCAGCTGCACCTGGAGTAATTCCAGTGCATCATGCTGAAAAAAAAAAAACAGTCTGGAGGTGTGCCTGTACTTAATGAAGATAGAGACTCCACCACCCTTAGCCTTTCCAACCTCGTTTTGGGATTGGAAAGTGTGCTTATGCTGCATGCCACTTTCCATGTGCTAATCAGAAAATCTAGTCCACTTAGCCATATAGGACTTTCCAGTGGCAGGTTTATTGGCTTCTATTACTATGTACAACATCAAATAAGGAAAGAAAGCCCAGTGTGAGATTAAAGTCTTAACCGCAATGCATCTAACTTGAGGCTTTTTTTGTTTGTTTTTTGTTTGTTTTTTTGCATTTCAGTAAACATCTCTCTCTTCCTAATTGGTCACTAAGCTCTGCCACTGAAGGAGAGCTATGGGTTTTTCTATGCTTATCTGTAGTAGTTGGAAGGATGGATACCATCTCTGTCTGAAGGGGTGTGGGATAACCAATATAAAAGCTTGTTCAGCATTGTCTTCAGGGGGTACGGATGCCCTTGTGTCATACACGTTTAAAAATGTAGCAATTGCCAGAGTTCCCCTGCATGTGTACTTGGTACAAAACTTCAGATATCTGGGGTTTCTAGTACAGAAACAAGATCCATCTCTGGAGTGTTCTGTATTACTGCCAATTAGTATGGGACTGTGTGTGTATGTGGATCTGCTTGTGCAGTTTACTTAGGAGTTTTGGACCTGAAGGAATGTAAAATACAAGATGTAGGTCCTGGCTGGAAGTTAGGTTGCAAGCAATTACGGCCAGTCCATACCTCTGATATCTGCAAGTCTCCCCTTGCTTACAGATGCATCACATTTCAGAGGGGTTTTCTACAACCACTTAAAGTACCTCCCCGGCGTCCAGACTAATCTAGTGTGTGCAAATATGGATGACCTTTCTTGATAATAAAGTCTATTTTTTCCTAGTAGTTCCACTATCTCTGCATCACTCTTGCAAAATGATTTGGGTCTACCGGTTAAAAACTGTATTTTGAGAGACAAAGAGACAGACATAAAAAGAAATAATGTGGTTTAGCCTCACTAAGCTGTGCACTAATACAGTAGAAGGGTATGTCACATGATATGTAAATCACTTTAGCTAGCTCATCAGGAGTAAAACCATGCATATCCCATGTCTAACACTGCTTTACTGCAATTGATTAGTTGAGCCTGACTCTACATGATCAAAGATTTTAACATACCAGGCCTGTTTATCAACAACTGCTTCTTTACGTTATGGCAATGCTTAAAATGAATTTGCTAAACTGCTATCTTGCTGTCTGCTGTTCCCTTCTTTGCTTTCAATCTTTCCCAACATCAGTATTTTCTCTAGTGAATCCTATCTTTCTAGCACATGGACAAAGTACATGAATTTTAATTTTATTACCAGACCTTTGGGTAAACAGTCGTACTAAAACAAGTAGTACTAGTCAGGTGAGTATATAGCAACATGCAAACTATGCAATCAAAGATGAGAATCTCTCCAGAACAACTGGAGAGGTTGAAATGAAAAAAAAAATAAAGGATACTGTAACATCTAATTGAAGAGTAATCACTACAAGATGGGAAAAGTAAATTTACTGATTATGAACTTATAAGAACGGTCTTGAGATGAAGAACAAAACTTTAGTGGACAAAATAGAAACAGTGGATTGTACATGTGAGATATAGGGAAGGTATACATTGGCTATGTCAGAAGTGTGAAAAGCATTGGGGGGGGGGGGGCGGGGTACTCCAAAGGAACTACCAACGCTGAAGAATTATGATCTACTGTGTGACAATAAGTGAAGGCTAGTGAAGATAGGTGAAGGCTGCCAGCCTAGCCAGACAGAATTAAAATTCTGTCATTTGTAAATATTAATGCAAGCCACAGGCTTGTTGTCTTAAATGGAAAAATGCTGTTACACGTGGAACTGTAAAAAAAATGCAACAGTGCACTCTTCTGTAAGGAAGCTAAGTCAAGCATTTTATGACTGTCCTTGATCTTTAAAGTTGGCTCCAGCCTGTCTAGGTGAAGGAATTCTTGCTATTGTTTTAAGGCCAGAGTTAATAGCCAGAATTTGCATGCATAAATGTCCTTTATTGCTCTGGTTTCTGCCCAGAAATGAAGAATGTAAATATAGTTTCTGTTAGCCTGGGAACCCAGGGAAGTGTGAAGAATGATGTAATGTGAACCAGAAATGTGATTTTAAAAACAGAAAGAATCAGACAGCATTAAGCATTTTTGTCTTGACCATCCAACTCATCAGCACTCTGCCTTTGCTCTATATGTAAGTTTATCTTAGACTTGGGTTTTCTCTTAGAAATAGTTAGAAACTAAAAAGATTAGACTGAGTGTTTTTCTGTGGTGTCAGAACTGTACTACTGAATTATTTTAAGTATTTCTCTGTGATCTCTGAACTCTTGACTAGCACTGTGTAGTAAAAAGTATTGTCTTGTGTTCTGACTATTTGTTATTAAATATTTTTAAACCCTTTCAACTGTGGCTGTTTTTGTAGAGATAATTTAAGCTCTTTAGAGTACTTGCATGCCTTTGGTAAAATTGTACAAAGCCACTCTAATAGCTTTAGCCCTGGGGTATGCTACCAATTGGAGAATAATAATATTGCACAGTAATAATGACACCCTTTTAAGGGCCTTTGAGTAGCTGATAAATATTAGTGGGTGGTGGCAGCTGGTACTACCGTATAGTCTTGAAAAGAGGGGCACAGCTGGAAAACCTATGCCAGCCTTCCCCAGGAGTGTCTATGTGGTTGTATAAACTCTTCTCAAAGTGAGTGCGTGTCAGCTACTTGGGCAGGGACATGAAGCACTGGTTGAACAGAGAGTGTGCTGGAGGTTTTAGCTTGCCCACTAGGCTGAGATCTGGACCCTATAGCTGTGCCAGTGGGGAGTCTTATTGGGGACCTGGAGAGCAAGGGAGCGACCAGCCCCGGACTGACTGTGATCTCGGTCTGTTCATAATGGAAATTGCACTCTACTGTGCGCATTTGTTATCCTTTCCTCCTATATGAGACACCCCTCGCTGGTGTTAGTGGTGAGGATTGAGGCTCCTTGATTGCTGGGCCAGGGCATGGGCATCACATACTGATTCATGTTTTTTTTTGTATAAAACTAGCCATAGCCTGTTATTATGCACATTCACATTTATAGGATTCCCAAGATGCAGCTGTCTCCAATTCATGAATAAATCTGCTTGATGCAAAATGACTGCAATCAGAAGATTCATTTCAGATCGACAGCTTTGCATTTACAGGCAACAGCCCTACAGCAAGTACATTTGTTCCCATCCAGGGGTCACTTTCAGCTCTCCCCTCCCCAATGAGGGTAAGGTAGTAGGGAATGGGTCCAGCTTCTTGGTCCTGAAGGGTGACATATCCTCTTTCCACTGGGAGCAACCCTCCCACTTGGTGGCTCTGTGGAGCATGCTATTGCAGACCACCAATAAGAAGCATAGGTTCATAGGTTTATACTAGGCTATCTGCCCTAAGGCATTTATAAGCCTAGCCCAAATTTTTGTGGCTTACGCCACCCCTTATATGAAAAAATACTGTGCCCATTAGTTTGTTGTGCCTCTGTCCAGCAGTGACACAGAGATGATTCCCGGGGTAAACCTACGATCTCCCATCCACAGGTCAAGATTTCTCTTGAACAGAGCCAGCGAGGTGCTCTGCCTCACATGGACCGGGATTTTATTCCACAGCATAGGGAGTCTCTGAGTGATAAATCTATCCCTCCAGCACGTCCTATTTATGTCCGTGCTAAGGTTTAAATCGCTTGCTCTAGTGGTTTTGGTGGATTTGGATTTTTTGAGGTGGAGCATGTCCATTAATTCTGGGTTGAACATGGCCTTGTATGTCAGGCACATGTCACCTCTGAGCAGACGGTATGCGACTGAATAGAGCTGGAGTTTCTTCAATCTGGCAGCATATGACAGATTTTGGAGTCCCTTTATCTTTTTGGTGAGGAACTTTTGGGGTCTCTCCAATTGCTGCAGATGTCGGGTGAGATACATCCCGAATGGGGCATTGTACTCTATCATTGGTCTGATAAGTGAAGAGTACAGGGGAACAATGACCTCACTAGATCTGGATGTGAATCCCTTCATGATCAGGTGGGCAATGTAGAAGGTCTTTCTAACCACTTTAGCAACGTGAGTGTCAAAAGAAAGGCCACTGTCAACCTGGGTCCCCAGGTCCCTGATAACCTCTTCTGTGCTTAGTGGATTGTCACCTATATGGTAGCTTGGGGTTACCTTGTTTTTCCCGAAGGGTATGACTATACATTGTTTGGCGTTTAACTTCAGGCCACGGCTCTGGCACCAGCTATCTGTTTCCGTGAGTCCCTTCTGAAGGATATCCGTGTCCGATGCACTTTCCACTTATGGCGCCCAGTTTGCAGTCGTCTGCAAACTTTGTCAGCCAAAGTCCTCCCATGTTGGCCTGTACTTCTGAGAAGTAGATGCCGAACAATAGGGGGCCAAGGACCGAGCCCTGTGGGACACCACTTGTGACCGGCTTGGAGTCTGACATAGCGCCAGCAACTCTAACCCTGTGGGTTCTGTCCTTAAGTCAGTTTGCAACCCATCTTGTGACATACGGGTTTACATTGAAGCTGGTAAGTTTTTCTACAATACCAGAGTGGGGTATTGTGTCGAAAGCCTTTGCAAGGTCAAGGTAGGCTGTATGGACTGCCTTTCCCTCATCAATGGCCTTGGTGACTGTTTCGAAGAAGTCGACTAAGTTCAAAAGGCATGATCTTTCCTTGACGAAGCCAAACTGGGTCGGGTCCAATGTCTGCAAGTCCCCTATATCTTTGTTTATGAGCTCCATTATGATCCTCTCCATAGCTTTGCAGACTAGACTTGTTAAGCTTATGGGGCGGTAATTACCAGGGTCCGTAGAGGCACCGCCTTTGTGGAGTGGGACCACAGTTGCCGTACGCCACTCCTTGGGCACGTATCCTGTGGTAAAGCTGAGATTAAACAGCTGCCTTATGTGCGGGTTTAATTCCTCATTTAGCTCGTGTAGCACACAGCCGGGGACACCATCCGGTCCCATTGATGCTGTGTTTTTAGCTTTAGAGAGAGCAGCTTGAGATGTCTGGGAGGCTACACTCCGCTGGGATAGTTATCTCTCCTTTAGGGGGGGAGAGGGGGTGAAGTTTGCACTGAACCTGTCTGCCAGTATGTTGGCAATGTCTGTGGGTTCAGTGATTTTTGTATAATTTTGGACTAATTCTGAGCATATCTGGGAGTTTCCACCCAGGTTCCTAACATAGCTGAAAAAGGCCTTATGATTGTCCTTTGAATCCATGGCAATTTTTCTCTCAAAATTGGCCTTAGTTGATTTTATGAGTGCTCGTATTTTTTTACTAATGATCAGGGGTGACTTCCCTTTTATGGATTTTGTTCTATCATGTAATAGCTTTCTCCTCTTATTGTAAAGTTTGTTAATGGCTGGGGTCCACCAGACTGGACGTTTGCCCTTTGCGGAAAGAGTCTTGGTTTTATTTGGGATTGCCTGATCCATGCAGTCCTGGAGGTGTTCATAGAAGGCATTTGTAAGGGCTTCCGCAGCTTGGGTTGTGGTTTCCACTGGCTCAGGGGCCTTGAAGGATACCACACCAGTCTTGAGTAGTGTGAAGTTTGCTTTAGAGAAGTTCTTCACTGTGGTCTTTTTTGTTTGGGGCCTCTACTTTCACTGAACCAAGTTTCTGTGATACTAATGTCAATCTTCCCTCTCTGCCTGTATCACTGATTGCAATTCTCCTACCTTCCTCATCAGATTCCTTGAATTGCACAGGGTGGTTCTTGCTGTGCGACAGCTTTACTTGGAGAAATAACTTCAGGATATTCTTTAAGAATCCCCTGACTATTAGTTTTACCTCTTCTAAGTTTCCATTTACTTGAAAAAGTACAGGTTATAAGACTCCCAGCTACTCTTCTTCCCAGGACTTAGAATGATGGCATATTTGTCTAAATATACATCTGTGACTTCATCCATACAGCTTTCTATCTTGCCCATAAATGACAGAGAATCTTAGTTTGGCTGTTTAAGCAACCACGTAACTTCAGGCTTTGACCTTTCTCAAGGCTTTTGTATTTTCCATCTTGTGAAATCTAGCAATCTTTCACAGTTAGCACAAAATAATAACATTTCCATTTCTGCTGATTTCTCTCCAGCAATTTGCCTACTTTGTGTTGACCTTCTAAAACAGAAAACCAATGAACAAGTAGATTTTCTCTGGAAATTCTGGTAGTGGCAAGTTATATCCTTAGTTAACAAAAGCATGCAAGGACCATATTACTAGTCACGTGTATCAACTTTTCAACCTTTCTATACCACATTAATCCTTCACAAATCCCTGTAAAAGGAGCATTGAAATTCCTATATCAAGAATAAGTCTCCATCCATAATATCACAGAACAGATCCATCTCTCTTCTACCTCACCAAGACACACAGTTTAAGAAATCCATTAAACAAGTCATTGAATAAAGTTACAAACCCTATATCCTCCCATCCAACAATCACAGATTCAACAAAGGACATAACACATTAACAGTTACACATATACTCACAAGCCATCCTCTTAGCTACTGACCAAGGGACTTCTTACTGAAGTCCTCTTCAGTGAATTAGGATCAGACATTCCACTCTACATCAAACCTTAACTCCTCCTACATTGGATAATCATGGTTCCAAAGCTACATGGAATCCCTAAACTCTTCTTGTTGCAGCAAAATACTCCCCTCCCTACTCAAGACAAAAAAATGCTAATGCAAACTAATGATCTTGTCATTTCATATTCTGCTCCAAAACACAGCTCATCCTAAAACAATTCTTGTCCCGCATAAAAAACTCATTCATCTACAAAATAAATATATAAAGTTCCCAATACTACAACTGCAATCAATTTTACTCCAACAGCAAAAATATCCACCTGCCAAAATATTAGCAATCATCATTTACAAAAAATACTGCAATATACACAAAAAATAAAATATAGTATCAGACAGGCAACATCGATTCTGCCCTGCTTATAGTATGCTCACATACTCAAGCCTTAAGTGATGAAATATAAAATACATGGGGAAGGAAGACTATTCCTGGATTTAAAAAAAAAAAAACGCATCTAAAACTGTAGAGCATGTTATACTTTTTCAAGAGCAAAATAAATGTAGCTTCTCCTCTGACGTCATACAATGGTTTTATAAAGTACATACCCAACAAAAGACAGTAGTATCTACTCAGAAGTATCTACTCAGAAACTGGAACAGCTTCTAGCAGGTGCCCCTCAGAGATCTATGTTTGGAAACTTATTTTCCTTGTGTTTAAATAATCACCCTTTGGATTTTCTTGTTTATATACTTTGTTTACCAAATCAGTGTACTGGTCTGAAGAGTACGACAGAGGTGGCAGTTACAGTCTTAGATAATTACAAAAACAAACATGACTAAATACACAACCATTTACAACTACAGGAAGAAATTACAAAACAAACATATGACTGACTACACAACCAATTACAACTGCAGGAAGATATGAGCATTTAATAAACAAATACAAAAACACTAAGGAGGAGGAAGAAAATGAAAAAGACAAGTAATAGAAAGTTGGCATTTAAATTGTTCAATCAGTTAAGCTGTATTGGTAAAAAGAGTTAATCTGTGTTCATTCTGTTGAAAAGTAATGCACATGACAAGACAGAAACAGTTCATAGAAGTGATAAAATTCTGTCAAGGAAAATTTATGCTAATATAGAAAAGGTTAGCAAATGCTAACTGTAAACACAAACAAGACAATAATGATGATGTTCAGCTTTCCACAGAGATTAATTAAGGCTAAAATCATAATGATCAATGACCAAGTGGAACACTACTGACCCAAACCAAACAAAGATATCCAGGAATACTTCTTGAGGTAATCTTACATTTTCGTCTCACCTATAAATCCAAGTAGACAACAGTAAAACTAAGGTACCTTACAAAATACCACATTTACTTAGCCAAAGACTAAATGAGTTATAACTATAAATGTGGTGATTTTCAGATTTGAACATGGATTACCTTATTACTTCTCTCTTCTTCCCAAAAAAAGAAAATTCAGTACAGAGCACAGGGAAAAAATTAGTTTACTAATCTAAACAACAGGGTCGGGGAACATTATTTTGTTGAGAGACCAAAATGGCTACCAGTAACAGCCAGGTAAAGCACCTTAACATTTACGTTAATGCTAGAAAGTTGTTGTCCACCTATGAGGAGCAAAGATCAATAGTTCTACATACTCAAGATGACATGAGGGTATGCAATTATTTACACTAAGTTTACAAAGTGAAAGAGCCTTTATTAAAAGAACACCAATTTTCTGGGATTACCTACCTCAAAATATATACGAGATACCGCTTTTCAAGGAAAGGCTGAATGCAACACTTAGCAAATGCAAGTGTTTAATTTATATTGATTAGATCTGCATATTGCTAAATAACGTATCTAAGTAAATCTGAATACAGACAATGTGTCTATAAAGATATGAGACACCCAGTGTTACAAAATTATTAGTTATATACTTACCATCTGTGTTGTCCTCTTCTCATTCTGCTTCACTGATGAGTTACAGAGCCGACCCTCTGATCTGACTCGGCCCCTTTCCACAGACATCAGCTTCCAGGCTCGAACTCCACCCTTACAATCCTCCGCTCCTAGCCCAACCTCCTCAAATTGAGTTTGCCGCCCCTTTAAACAGGATAGAGAAGAAAAAAAGGAACCAAGTGCTCAATCTTAACATAGGTTCCAACAAAGGATGTTCCAGATCCCCTAGAACCATTTGAAGGGGGATGGTTGGGCTGGAAGGTCAAGCAGAATGAGAAGAGGACAACACAGACACCAAGTTATGGTAAGTACATAACTAATAAATTTGATGTTGTCCTTCTCATTCTGCTTTCACTGATGAGTCAGAGTCCCCAGCTACATGATTTCCTGGGTGACCTCAAGGAAGGATATGCCGAAGCACCAAGGAATCAAAGGATATTCTGCTCCTGGGTACCATACCTAACTTATAATGTGTCACAAAGGTATGAAACTTAGACCAGGTGGCTGCAGCGCAAATGTCATCAATATGTATTCTAGATAAAAAAGCCACTAACGCAGCAATGGATCTTGCTGAATGGGCTTTTGAAGAACCAGGCAACTTCAACAGATTCTTCTCATAAATAAATGCAACTAGTAATCCACTCCATTATTGTCACTTTTGATACTGCCTGAACTTTATGATTAGGTGAAAGAGTCAAACTGTTCTGATTTTCTGAACTGTTTCATCCTATGGAGGTAGAAATGTATTTGTCTGTGAACATCTAAGGAATGTAGTAGGTATTCTCCTTTGTTGGAATAGTTAGTAAAGAACACTGGCAACTGAATGCACTGGTTTATATTAGCTGCAGTGGTGAGAAACCCTATCTTTGTGACAGATGATGTAGGGAGGTTTGGATGAAAAAACTTGAAATTCGGAGAACCTTTTCAGTGAAGTAATGACAACAAGTATAGTGGACGTCCAGGATAAATATTTCAAGTCACGATCATAACCAGTTCGAAAGGGCTTTGGACCAAGGCATGTAGAATGACAGTCAAATCCAATGGAGAATTTGGGTCCTTGACTGGAGGTATAAGAAGAAAAATACTTTTCATAAAGGCTTTACATAACCTGGCTAAGGCAACAGATCCCAAAGGTAATCCTGAGTGGAATTTGGATATGGCTGCCAACTAGAGCATAATGGCCACAAAACTAGAACCTTGATCATATAGAGACTTCAGAAAGGACAGACTAGGAAGAGGAACTAAAAGTGCATCTACATGAATACTGGCAATCCAAACAGAAAATCTTTTCCACTTACTCTTATACACCTCTTCAGTAGAGGCTTTCTGAGAGGCCAAAATGATAGCTTTGACTGGAGAAGAGAACCTGGACCCTCTAGAAATCATGGGAACTGCAGAAACCATGCGGTTAACTTGACTGTGGGGAGATTGGGGTGGAGTCCTATTTTTGGGTGAGAAAGGAGGTCCAGTTTGGGTTCCAATATCTATGGAGGATGTTAGAGTTGAGACCAGAGGAAGAACCACCACACCTGATGAAGTCAAAAGGGGGCAATGAGGATCACCGTGCTCTTCAACTGTTTGGCTTTCTAGAGAAATTTCAGGATCAGAGAAAGAGGAGGGTAAGCATAAAGAAGACTGGAAGGCCAACTGTGGACCACAGCATCCCTCTGGGAACCCCCTGAAGAAGGGATAAGAGCAAATTGCTGCATTTGCTGTAAGGAGATGCAAAGAGGTTGCAGCAGGGGAGACCCCAATGGTCGAATATCTTGTTTTCTAATGACTGACGGACCACTCGTGGGGCTTCAGTATAGATCCACTGAGCCTATCCACTAACATGTTGGATTTCCTCAGCACATGTTGCAAGCAGAAAGCTTTTTGAAGAGACTGCCCATTTCCAAACCCTCATGGTCTCTCCGTAGAGAAGGCATGAATGGGTTCCTCCTTGTTTTCTGATGTACCAGACTACTGACATGTTGTCTGTGTGAAAAGCAACTGTCCCTAGAAGGAGAGCCTCCTGAAAGGCTTGTAACGATAAGAGGACAGCTCTCATCTTGAGGACGTTGATATGCAAACTGGTCTCTTTCGGAGTCCATGTGCCTTGGACCATCTTCCCCTGGAAATGCCCCCCACTCCACTCTAGATGGGAAGAGCCAACGGTCACAGTGGCTGGGGGGGGGGGGGGGTGAAAGATCTGCTGATTGTCAGATCTGATTGAATCCACCACTGTAGATGGGACCTGCAAATGTTTGTCAGTCTGACAGGAACAGAAAGGGATTGATGCAGAATTGACCACTGAACAGATAGTGTCCACTGAAGCATGGACATATAGTACCTGGCTAGAGGAACCAACAGTATAGCAGCTGCCATGGACCCCAGGGTTCGCAGAATCAACCTGGCAGGAGTGGGTGGAAGATTTAGAATGGCTTGAACTTGAAGTTTCGATGTGTCGATGCGATGCTGTGGCAAAGAAGCTATTTGGGTAATGATGTTCAGATGAACTCCAAAGTTTGAACTGGCAGTAGTTGTGACTTGTCCACATTTATGGTAATGCCTAAGAACTGCAACAACTGGTAAAGACTGTCTCTGGCCGGAGAAAGTTGATGCTAAGTGGGGGCAGTTAGGAGCCAATCTAAGTACAGAAATACCTGAAACCCTTGCAGTCGTAGATGAGCGGCAACCACTGCCATACATTTGGTAAACACCCGGGGGCTGTGGTGAGACAAAAGGGCAGGGATCTGAATTGGAAGTGACTGGCTCAAAGGTGGAAGCACAGATGACTTCTGGGGCCTCTGTCTACTTTAATGTGAGTATGTATCCTTGAAATCCACACAGCACATCCAATCTTCTTTCCTTAGCAATGGGAGGATGGACTGAACAGTTATCATCGGGAACTTGACTTCCTTCACATACAAATAGAGACTGCTTAGGTCCAAACTTGGCCATAGTTCCCCTGTTTTCTTTGGCACAAAAAAAAAAAAATAATAAAAATAAACAGGAGTAAGTTCCGGACCCCCTCTGTATGATTAGGACCTCTTGCATGACTCTCTTTCGCAGTAGTTTGATGATTTCGACAACTGTCAACTTCCTCTGGCTAGGTGGAATGTCAGGAGTTCCTTTTGAATCTTTGGTGGGGCTAGAGAAAAGGGAAAGTAACAGCCCCTGGATATAATGTTTTGCACCCAAGCATTTGTAGTTATTTGGGACCAGGAGCTTGAGTGCAGAAAAATCAGCCCCCAACTGCTTCCTGAGTAGGACAGTTGGGCAGTGCTTCAGAAGCACTGAATGGGCTTGTCAGAAAAGAGTTCCCTGAAGCCCTGCTTTTACAGGCTCCTCTGCCTCTAGGGTGGCGTCTCCCACTGTAGCCTCCCCCTCTGCCCCTGGAGCAGTACTCTCCGCTTTCATCAGGGAAGGAACCTTGCGACTTGTGGAACCAAGTTTTCTTAGCCCTCTTTGATTCCTTGTGTAGGTTCACTGAGGGGTAGAAAACTTAATCCCCAAGGCAGACATGGTCTTACCCTCTTGCTCACTGTAGGTCAAGGTGTCCTTAACTGATGGCCAAAACAGTGAAAAAACAAAAGTGGGTTTTAACAAAAGATGTCCGAGAGGGCTACGCAGAATCACAAAGCCTCATCCAAGCATGACGACATATTGCAATGCTAGTGCTGGCTGCCCTTGAAGCCTTCTGCTGAGTGAGAAACAAGCCTCATGGAAGAATTTGCTATGGAAGAGAGAGTGGCTAGCTTAGGAGAAATGTTATCCAATTTGTCCTTAGGCAAGTACCCCCGCCAAGGCTTCAGACCGTTCCTTAACCAAGTCTCTTCTGAAGGCAAATAAAATGTGCCAGATAGTTGAGAGCTCTCAGTGAAAATATCGCTGAAGCATAAGTGTACTTCCTGAACCTGTCCAATGTTTTGGACTTCCTGTTCATTGGATGAACAGTTGAGGTCTGTTGGGTTTTTTTTTTTGGTAGTAGCAGACACCACCATAGCTTCAACTGGGATGCCCTTACTACAGAAGGTACGGTCCTCTAAGGGAGAAAAAATCTTGTCCAGCTGTTTTGTTACTGGTTTTATGGTGTTCCAGTTCCTTCCAGGACCAACGGGTAACAAGGTATATAACAGCGTCCCCTGGGGGTCTGTCAAAGATGTAGATGGTCCCGCCCTGAAGGCCTCCAGGAATACGGATTCTTCTAAAGAGGGGTTTTTGGAAGACCAGCCACTTTTACTTCAAGATATCAAAGATATCTGCAAAGGAGACAATGGTGATTTGGAGGCCCCTCTCCCTCATCGTAATCCGTATCCTCAGAGAGGGACTCCACAGGGGAGTCCAAGTGCCTCCTTTTGCACGTCCCCTTCTGTGGGATCTCCTCCGTGGGATATTCAGGAGAGGAGTCGGAAGGGGCCACATCAGGTGGAGGAGGTTTTTCAAGGCAGCTGATCCTGGACATAAACTGTAGATCCAAGGCCCCGATCCAATGTAGGCACATGGGAAGGAGCAGTTAAAGGGTCCGGCACTCTGCTAAAAAAGAAGGCCTTTCTATAACCTGGAAGGCCGAAGGTCCTGGGGTGCTCCCACCGAATTCCCTAGGAGACGAAGCTCCCAAGGAAGATGAAGGAAGCTCACCAGAACATCGACTCCAAGACAGAACCAGACCTGTGCTGTCAAGGGCGAAATCACCAAGGGGAAGAGAGAGATATAAAAATACTGGAGTCAAACCTCGCCCCTCTGATCCAGCTGCGACATCCCAGATCTGGGACGCACTCTGATCTGAGGACCTTGGAGCAGAGGCAGTCAAGGTGATGGTCGGTGTCGAGGAAGCAAGAGCCCTCTGATCCGACCATGAATCCCTAGAGAGACCACTGTCATGGGGCTCCAAAACCAAAACATGGATCGGAGAAAAATAATAAGTAGTAGAAGGGACAGGCCGGAATCCATGAGAAGGAGCTGGGAGTACCACCATATGAATATGAGCCTTGATGACTGACTTTACCATTTTGTCCACAATGTTATATATGTTCCAAGAGGATCTGGAGGAAGCCACTGAAGATGGACGAGATTGCCCAGGGGTTTGCAAGATCTTCAAAGGCACTGTGGGGGAAACTGAAGTAATAGATCTCCCTGGAGATCAAGAAGAGGAATGCAGACCCAGAGATCTACAGGCCTGAAGGGGTGAAATACTGCTCAGATCCAAGGACTTCGGATCCGGAGACTTAGATGATGTTGAAGGCTCTCTTGGAGCAACCGAAGGAGCAGACATAGGCCTTGGTGCCAATATCCTCGGATCTGAAACCTTCAGAGCTTTGGCAGGAGGCTCCAAAGACACCATGGACTCCCTGTGGTGCCTTGTTTTTGGCCTTGGAGCCAAGCGAATCCTTGCCGGGGGGGGGAGCCCCTGGTGAAGAAAGAGGAGCGGGCATAGTGCCCTTCAAAATCAACTTGTTCTTCCTTTCCTGAATGGCTCTTGGACTAAACCCTCACAAATGCTACAAGGGAAATCCGGGTGAGCCAGCCCTAAACAATAAACGCATCTACTGTGTGTGTTCAAGTGTGAAAATTTTCTCTCACACTTGGCACAACTTTTAAATCTTGTAGGCTTATCCATGGTACAGGACAGAGACAGAGAGAGGAAAAAACCCACTAATAATTTACTAGAAAACCTGTATGTATGTCTAATACAGAAACGAGAGAAAAAGGGCCATAGCCTGAAGAGAAAGGAGGAAGTTAAGGACAGATAAAAAGAGCCCTAATGCACCTCAAAAACTACAGAGAAGGGAGGAAATTTAAAAATACCAAATACACTAAATTTAACTAAAAAAATATGAAAAAAAAAAACTACACTTAACTGCTCAAGTGTTGGAAACCACAGCTGGATGCACTGGCAGCAGACTAGATCTGAGGAGGTTGGGCTAGGAGCAGAGGATTATGGGTAAGGGAGGAGCTTAAGCCTGGAAGGTGAAGTCTGTGGAAAGCAGTCAAGTCAGATCCGAGGGTCGGATCCGTAACCTATCAGCGAAGCAGAATGAGAAGGACATCATCAGATGATGTTTTATAAAAACAAGGATTTTGCTGTAAATACTACAAAATAAATACACTAGGCATGCCCATGCGATATATATATATATATATATATATATATATATACACACACACACACACACACAGTTTTTAAAGCAAGTGTGAATAAATTAAAAAAAAATGTGAAATCATTACTCAGCATTACATGTTGGACATAGTACATACACACATTATATATATATATATATATATATATATATATATATATATATACATATATATATATATATATATACACACACACACACACACACACACAAGGCCAGCCTTAGGCATAGGCGAACTAGGCGACTGCCTAGGGCGCCGTAAGGCTGGCATCATAAAGGGCGCAATTTCGTTAACTTTTCTCTCCACTTTTCAGCTGTAGTTGTGCCCGCCCTTTGTAGCATTGCGCCCTCCCCCACATCCCTGACTACTGCTCCAATCCATCCACAGTTTATAATATAACGCAGCTCACACCCGCCTCTCATTCCTTTCTTCGTTGACGATAGAGGTGGGCGTAGCCATTGGCTGTCGTTACTTCCTGTGTTCCTGATCTGTGGACTGGACGACATCGGCGTGGATTATCGGCGGACTGGTTCCCTCTACACCACGCGGGCTACCAACTGCGCTTTCCACATTTTCTTTTTTTTTGTGGGTGCCCCTTGTTTGCTTTTCTTGCTTGGCTTTTGAAGATAAGTCGATTCAGGCAGCAGGCAGCTCTCTCATGCATGCAATTGCCACACATTTGCAACACCAGATAAAAATATATTTCCTGAATTTGCTTTGTTGTGTTTTCCTGCTCTGGGCTGGGTTAGCTTAAGTGAGTGTTGGACGTTGATTTTTTTTTTTCTTTGCTGTCTGACTGGTAAACTTCTGTGTATTATAAATTCAAGACGTGCATTTTCTTGTCTCATCAAACGGGAGAGTAGAATTTGGTAAATACAGATTGCAAGTTGTGCCGCTCTTGTATGTGTTTGTGTATGTCGGTGAGTGTGGATGCATTTCACTCTCTGCTAATTTGCATAAAAGTGTGTTTGAGTTTGTGTAGTTTGCTAGGTACCAGCAGCATTACTTTGGAGTGCAAGGTGATGTGACACACAGCTGAGCTGTCCTTTCAAGTGCTCAGACAAGCAATTCATAGTCATGTTCATTTTATTTAAATTGGTCTTGTGATATCTAGTTTATGCATGTGTATGAATTATATTATTTTAGAGAAACATAAATCACATTCTCTGTTGAGAGCAACTTGCACTTTGCTGACTATGAATCTCTGCTACTGTACAGAAAAATATTTTGGGGCTTTGTAAACTTCAGGGATTGAATGCACACAGAGAATTGCTCCATAATAGACTAGGGAGCAGGGCTTAATATTTTACACACAGATACTAGTACTGCTTATTAAGCACAGTACTCGTTTATGGATGTTGGAAAAAGCAAAATATGTGCCAAAGAAAATAGTGCGAGAGAATGCATGCTTGTATGAGTGAGTACGTCTGCATCTGTAGAAATTTCTCAAGTTTTACTCAATACATGAAACTAAATCTGCTTTTTATTTTCTTACATAAGGGGGACCCAAAGGCAAGACAGACTCTATTAGGATCAGTAATGAGATACAATTACTACAGCTTAGAAGGGTTATCATAAGTTTTAGTAAAGAAACAGCAAATAGCAGAAAATCTCTCTCTCTCTCTCTCGAGAGAGACTGACAGGGCATTTGGTATGTAGCATAGAAACTGTGGTAGCAGTATGTGCAGTGACCTCCTCAACACCTGATGTTTACATCACGCCCAATTCTTGGGAAGTTTATTTTTTTATTTGTAGTTTTAAAGCCATTCCATATTGATTTCAAGTACTGTTATTTTACACTTGTTTTACAAGGGAACGATGTCCCACCCAGAGACTGATCCAAACAACACAAACAGAAATGTTTCGGGGGAAGGGGGTGAGGGAGGTGTAGAGTTGGAGAGTAGCTGTGCACCTGTAATGTGATGGAACTTCAGAGATATGTACATTGTAATCCCAGCTGGGATGGGAGAGGCCGATTTAGTTTAACCTCTATTATAGACAGATGTCTTACACTGAGAAATGCCAATTTACAATGGAGCTCATCCATAGGGGTGAATACAACCCTGGATAAGACCAATGGTGCACAGAATAAACGCATTTTTAGTTATCGTTTAGTTCCTGCTTCTTGACATTTTTCTTTATTTTGCTTATACCTTTCCATGGAGCTATCTTTGCTTCTTTTTGATTCTTAATCTGTAAATGCTTAGTGGGGAAAAACGTTTACATTCTTATCATAGTGATAACTTTTTTTCTCTGAAAAATCTGCATTCAAGTGTATAATGTAGATTAAAACTTTCCAGTCTTGAACACATTAGCGTTTAGTTATGTAAACGACCGCTCTTTCTGTAGCAGTTTGTTTTTGACCTCTCTCAAAATTTTCTTATAACAGCCATGATAGTTCAAGAGAAAGCTCAGAGTAGTGCTTTGCTTAAAGAGTGATTTTTTTTTTTTTAGGATTCCAGCCCATTTTATTATGTCATTTTCCTTAGTCAAGAAAATTCATCAGCAATTACTTGCAAAAAAGTTTTAGAAGTCAAAGTTATTTAACCTCTTGGTGTTGTAAAATGCCATACTTCCATTTTTAATTCACTAGTTCCATGGGATATGCTTTTTCATGATTTCTTCTAAGGTTTTATTTAACAAGAATAACCTAGCATCCAGAAAGCTTCTGTTTAATACACAGATCTCTCTGAAACCCACACAGAGCTGGTTGAGTTCCAGGTATGCATTTAATGAAATAAATAACAGTAGTTGGATAAAGAGTAATTGCAAACTGTTTAGAGATAAATTCAGGGAGCAAGATGAACATTCATATTTCAGCTGGAACTTTCTCAAGCTTTCAAGGGTGTACAGAACTTCATATGTAAGACTACTCTCTGTCTCTCTCTCTCTCGCACACACCTCAAATCACTGCCAAAGTAGATGGTAACTTTTATTCCCAGTGTGTTGGAATGCTTTGCTGAAGTTGCATGCAGTATCTTTAAAGGTTGTGCAGCTAAATTTGCCAACTGAAGTCTGAAATTAACAGCGATTTTAGACCAAAGAAAAATCTGAGATGAGACGAGTGCTGCATAATGTCAGGGTTAAGAACTGCATTCTTATTTGTTTAATGTTTTTCCTAATTATATTCAGAATGTTGATAAACGAGCAGCTGTCAAAATATTTTCTTTTTTTCCAGGAAATTTAAAAACAAGCCATATAGTAAATAAGGAAAAAAACATAGCTCAGTGCACCAGGAATCTTGTTATATGTTTTCTTATACAGAGGGCTTTGCTGACTGTGTTTCACCACTGGAGGTGATGTGCCTTTATGCACTGTATCAGACAATCTGTTATGCTGATGGACTCATACCAGTGATTTTCTGCTGACACGTGATCTGTTTCTTATGGGCATTATATAGTTGCCTACTATTGACTTATTGTTGCTGTTCTTTTAGCTGCTGCAATTTAATTTGTAAACATTACCTGGACAGAATATTGCCATGCTTTTTCTAATTCCTTTAGTTACAGCTGTGCATTGGGATGTATGAGTAGTTTTTGACTTTCTTGGCCATATCTCACTTGAAATTGGTACTTACCTGGAGTACTTACTAAGTGAAGTGAGACTTTGAGAAGCGTTTTAAATTTCCTGACGCTATGAGTACTTTGATTCCTGGGTATGGATTTACTGAATTTTCACATGCTGTAAGATGGAATAAAAAGCAGTGTATCATAGTGGTGTGGTTCTATACAAAGAAAATAGAGAAAGGTATAGATCTTGCACATTTCAAACATTATTTGAATATACGGGTAACTGCAAACTGATTCCTGGTTTAGCACTCTTGTTCTTCTTTGCTGTGGCAAAATGTAAATATTCTGCTCATTTTTATCTTATTTATTATATTTTAAGTTTGTTGACTAGGGATAGTCCGACTGGATACATGTCCATTTTCAGCAGAGGCCAGGGGAGAATAGCTCCAAACTTACAAAGACAAACAAGTTACAATATATGCACAAACATTGTATTAACATGCAAGTTAGTCTCAGTTTATATACAGAAATGTATACAAATATATTAGTTTCTCTTATTAAACCTATAGGTGCAGCTTAAACACAGAGTATCTGCAAAGATGTTAGTTTCTCTTTTCAAACCTTTTAGTGTAAGAGGGTAGTTGCTATGAATAAAATTGCAGGGATATGGAAGTGGATGAGGCTTTAGTCAGGGTTAGAGCAAAAACATAACCAGTGAGTTTTAAAATACTGGTTTAGGTTTTTTTTTTAACTGATTAAGGGAGGGGTTCAGAGTAAGGTCAGATGGGAGCGAATTCTTGGTTTTGCCTACTGAATCAGGGTAAGTAAGAGTAACTGGAGGTTAACAATGTCAAAGGCCTTGGAAAGATCAAGAAACTGGGCAGAAGATAGTTTGTTACGGCTGGAATTTGACATCAGAAAAGGAGAGGAGGGCTGAGGTGACACTGTGCTGTGGTCGAAATCCATGCTGGAAGTTGGCCAGAAGATTATTTTGAATAAGTTAGTGTAAGAGTTGTTTATAGATACACTTTTCCATAATTTTAGCCAGAGGGGAAAGGATAGCTATTGGTCTATAGTTTGACAGTTCAATAGAGCTGCCACCTTTATGGAGTGGTATGACATGGAATATTTTCCAGACAGAGGCTTCAGTTATGGTTCTGTTCATCAAAATAGTGACAGGGTATGCTATGACATCAGCAGGTAGTCTGCAGGGAGGAGGTCAGCTGAAAGGGTGGTTGGTTTGAGTTTTGTGATTAGGGCTGTAATGAGAGAAGTCGTAACTTTTTGGAAGCTAAAGGAGATTGTCACTGGGTTTAAGGGTTTTAGCATTAGGGTAATGTGGGTTTAAGTTTGCTAGCAAGGGGCTAGATGGTTTCTGTGAAGAAATTGTTGAAGGTGTTGGCAATGGACTCTGCTGCTTTTTGACTAGGGGCTGAGGGGGTTGGATTAGTGGATTGTCCTGGGTGGAGGAGTTTAATACCTGCCCAGAACTTCTGTGATTTGTTGTGGTGGTTCTGTTGATGGCAGAAATGTTTTTGTCTAGCAATATGGATTTTTTTTGTATCATTCTGCGGCCAATTTTCAGTGGCTGCCTGGGGAGAAATGCTCATGATGCATGTCTTTGTGATATAGCTAGAGATAGAAAGACATGGATATATTTGCTAGTTTTTTTGGTGCATTCACTGTTAGCATTATGGAACTCCATATTTCAAGCAGTTATGATGTATTGTTTAATTGATAATACTGATGCAGAAATGCTCCCATGTCATTTTCAGTTTTTATAATGGAGTAATGATAAAACATACTGCCATTCTTGTATTTTAAAGTAAATCATAAAGATTTCAGAATAGTTATAGCACTGTGTATTTTTTTGGCAAATGGGTGAAATTCTTGGCTAGGCTTTAGGGCCTCCATGCCAGTAGCCTATAATCATGTGAATGACTTCCCTGGTAGCAAGACTGAATTGCCATAATCCATGGCTCCACTTAATTGAAGCAGTGCTAAGCCAGCAACCAGCTCGGTACTACAAACTGGTTAGCTTGAGTGGCGTTTGTTATTTTGACGCAATAAACCTTTAGTAAGGTCATCCAACCCAATTTATTATATTATATAGCATTAAAGGTGGCCAGATACTGTTCTGGCTCCACTCAGCTATTTATCAGCACGTGCAGGTGCCATAAGATATATGTCTAGAGGCCGTAGTGTACTCTTAGTACTCCGGTTAAGCTTTTACTCGCAAATTAGGCTGCACGACTTTCCAGCTCTTAAAAGTAATCATCTCACTGGTTTGAGGTTTCATAGGTATCTATGTGCTAACTGGCTGTAGCGAATAAAGGTCTCTGGTGCATAATTTAATCTTTGGATAACCAACTGTTAAATAAGAAACTGTGATTTTTAACCTTGCAAGGGTTTTACACAGCCCTTGTGCTTGCAAACGGCAGGAAAATGTTAATAGAATCCTGGCGCAGCTATTAATTCCTACATCAACGCAGGACTCCCTCACAGAAATGAGAAATTGAATTACTTATCCTTCTGAGGTTTTTACATGTACCTCGGCGCATAAAAACAGCAGTAGCGTGTTTGGCATTTTTATATTGCAACCAACATCGATGTTAGTCGCAGAATATGCTACCCTGAAAAAAGAACAAGTAAACTAAAACATATTGAGATAAATAACCTATTGTACTTGGCTTCAAACCCTACTATATACTATAAGCTCATAGTTCCTGCTTACTTTCTTACACTCAATATGTAATAGTCAAGCATCTATTTTGCTTCGCCAAGATACCAGGTTGTAAGTCTACCTGTGTTGTGCCGACCTAATAAGGCACATGCATGTGTATTTGTGATTCACTGTTTGAGTCTAGTTTCTTATTGAATTTGTACTTGAAGCTAATTTGAGCTAAATGTACCTTTTCTGCTCAGAGTCTCTGGCAAATATTATAGTGTTGCTAACTGCTGAATTAGAGTTAAAGACTTCACCTTACCATTGAACTCTGGCTAGAATGCTCTAGTCTTTAACTACTGTATGTCTTGTTAAAAGACTTATACTACATTTGATATTCTCTATTAATCTGCTAGTTTCAATGTTTATATATAGCTGCTATTATCTAGTTGTATAGTCGTTATATAGTTGTATAGAATAAAACCAACCATTTAAGTGGAATGTTCTACAGCCAATACCCAATTTCATTTGTTACTTCACCTGGTGCTGATATTGCTATGTTATTGTACAAGCTCATATGTTTCTGTTTGATTTTTACTGTTTAACTAACTCTTTCCTGTTCCATACCCAGTATTAATTATACCTTTCTCCTCTTTTTTTATTTTCTCCAGTTGTGCATACTTTTTTTACCTAATTTCTCTACCTTGGGTTGTGCCCTCCTGGACTCCTAACACCAACTCTACTCACCTACCTCAGCCTGCCTGTGTATCTCCTCATCTGGGTAACAAAAGTACCCCCTGGATTGAATGGCAAGCTAAAACAAAAATAGTATGTCATACAATATTGTATCTTCTACTAGATGTATAGGTTAATCTTGTGATACTTGTTAGGTGTCCTATTTAAACTGCCATATCAGCCAGCAGCCATACCCCCCACCCTCCACTTGTTTTTCTTTCACTTCATCTCCGCTTTCCCTAGTCTTCCCAGCCTTTCCAGTACTTCTAACCCCCTCTAAACACTCCCTTATAAATCACTTTTCTTCCCTCAGCCCTGCTTTAATCTATTCCTTTAATAGCCTGGATCTCTTCCTACTAGCCTCTTGACTTTCTTCCACACTCTCCCACTCCATTTTCCAGATCCTCCAAACTTACCTGCTGAATTTGTCATATTTCACTGATTGCCTTCCTTGATAGTCCTCTCTTTTGTCTCTACCCGCTCCATTCGCCCTGCGGGCTCACTCCGCTCCCCTACCCTGCCCCCAATTTCCACCCGCCCCCAGTACTCCTACATTTATTCCTCCAGAGGCCACACCCTCCAATCTCTCCACCTATCACACATAACACATCATTAACACTAGCTACCTCCTTTTTCTCACCGCACCAATTTACAACTAACTCTCATCCTTCCTTTTCCTAACAACAAAGCAAATACTATATCTCCTCTAGGCTTTTAACACCTACCTCCCACTTTTCTCAACCTCTACACTCTCTAAAATGACTACACCAATTAGCCCCCACAAAATATATTTAATTATTTGGGTCTTTTTAATACCTCCTCTAACAATCACCTATCTCTATACCTCCTATGAACATTCACTCCACTATACTCTTCCCTTCCCATCAAAACACACCTCAACACCAACAATACCTTTCTCTCACAACCTCCTAAACCTCATTTTCAAACCCAACTACCTACTAGCCAAATATCACAGACTACAACACATTAAATAATCTAACCTAAAAACTAGAAAATTATTTGACTTCTATTGTAAACTGCAACAGCCTAACCTTTTAACACTCCCCCACTCACTATTAGATGGAGACATTCACCCCAACCCTGGCCCAATCTATTCCCCTATTCATGCAAACAACAAACAAAACATAACTAAAATCCTAACACCTAACAAACCTACCAACTCACTCTCAATAGCACATCTAAACATACGTAGTATTTGCAATAAAATTGCACAGGTACAAGCCCTATTGCAATCTCACCCATTTGATATCCTATGTTTATCAGAAACATGGCTAAAACCCACCATTAAAGATAATGAAATTACCCCACCTGGCTACAATATCTTCAGACATGACCGTACTTCCAAAAAGGGAGGGGGTGTGGCAATCCTCTATAAAACAGAGCTACAAGTCAGCACCTTACATCCTAACTTACCTATAGACTCTTCTGCAGAAATAATTATCTGTAAACTTCAGGTAAACACAAGTAAAACCATAAATATTATCTGTGTTTATCTTCCCCCAGGAAATAACAACAATATACTAGAGCATATCCTCAACTGGCTTTCTATTAATCTCCCACAAGAAACCATGGTCCTTGGCGACTTTAATATAGATTGGAATTCCTGTACTAATACTAATCCCTCTACCCACATTAACCTGTATGGCTTCTCACAACTTATAAACTCCCCTACCAGAACTAATAGACTCAATAACAAAGAAAGTACCTTGGATTGGATACTTACTAATAATCCTCATCAATCCCTTCCAGATGATACAAGTGACCACTCACTTACATATATTATCAGACATAAAACCAACATAATATTCCCTAACACTCTCAGAACAATACGCTCTAAAAAGGAATTTAACCCAGAACTTTTCCAAACAGAACTAAAACAATGTAATTGGATACCATTAAAATATCTCCCTCTAAATGAAGCAGTGGAATACTTTAACTCCACATTCTTAGCCACCCTGGATCACCACGCTCCAATTTGCTCTATTAGAATTAAAGCTAAACCAGCCCCTTGGCTCACTAACAATACTAAACAAAAAATCCAACTTAGAAACAAATCCTGGGCAAAATGGCGTACAACTAAGAATGCAACAGACCGCCAAACCTTTAGAGAACATAGAAACAATACAAAAAAAGCCATACTTCTAGACAAAAAGAATTATTATCTTCAGCTACAACAAACCTCTCTAAAAGAACCCAAAAATTTTTGGACTTCTATTAATAATCTTCTTTACCCAGGCCAACTAATAACACCTAACCCACTAGGCTCTAACCCTGAGAATCCCACACAAACAGCAAATGCCTTTAACTCTTTCTTCACTGATACCATCCAAACTCTAGCTAGCCACCTATCTCCTGACACATCTAATCTAACCACTTCCTCTACAAATCCACCTCCTCTATTTCACCTCCAGCCAGTATCTACCTCCTACATTTCCTCTCTTCTACACAAGTTAAAACCTACCACCCCCTCAGCTGACAAACTCCCAGCAGAATTCTTGCAAAAAGGAGCTAAAGCCATTGCCTACCCTATTTCTATTCTGATAAATAGAACAATAAGTGAAGGAACTGTCCCTTCAATATGGAAAATTTCACACATCATCCCACTACACAAAGGTGGGAGCTCCAATGACTTTTCTAACTTTCGCCCCATAGCTTTACTTTCCCCTATCACAAAAATTATGGAAAAATGCATCGATAAACAACTACTCAACCACCTTCTCCAGAACAACCTACTCGCTAACTGTCAACATGGCTTCAGACATTTCCATAGTACCACCACTGCACTGCTATCATTCACAAACAGCATCATCAATAATCGTAACAATAATTGTCTTTCATCTGCAGTCTTCAATGACCTATCCAAAGCTTTTGACATGGTTAACCACCAACTACTACGCCATACACTGAATACTCTCTCACTAGATCCTCTTGCCTTGAACTGGTTTACATCTTACCTTGATAATCGTCACCAGGCTGTACTCTGGAAAAATAAACTATCCGATCACCTTCCTATCTCTCTCGGTGTCCCTCAAGGATCTATATTACGCCCACTCTTATTTTCCATCTTCATTAATGACCTGCAAACAGCCATTCCTTACTCCACCTGCATTCAATATGCAGATGATTCTACCATAATCTGCTCAGCCTCTTCTCAAATTGAACTACAGTCTCTTACCCAAAAGCATTCAACACTGTTGAACTATGGTTTTCTCAACGCTGCCTCCTTCTGAATCCCAAAAAAACTAAACTGCTACTCTTCTCACCAACCCAAAAGTCCACATCTTTACCTTTCAGTCTCACTTCTAACAATGGTACTCTTATCTCTCCTGACCCTACCACTAAACTTCTAGGAATAACAATAGACAACAATCTAAACTTTGATACTCACATAAACACTACAATAAAGTCAGTCAACAAAAAACTGGGATCCCTCTACAGAATTAAACCTTATCTTACACCAGCAGCTAAGACTGCTATAGCCAGAACCCACCTAATATCCACCCTGCTTTACGCCTCTCCCATTTATACTAATCTCTCAAAGAACAACATCAGGAAACTAACTACTTCCTATAATAACATTGCTAGATTTGCTACAGGCTCTCCTTACAGAACCCATCACTGTCTAAATCTTAAACAATT